>NC_051223.1:32742615-32897615 GCF_015220715.1 Pygocentrus nattereri | reverse complement strand
TTATCACCAATTACTGTCCTTCTCTCACTCAACACACACACGCTCTGACCCGGTACAGGACCTGAGTGAGAACAGGCATGTCAGAGTGGAAGGTGACTGCTCAGAATAAAGCAGCAGTGTGAACAGGAGGGTGAATCCATGAAGTGAGAGTGTGTATGTGCAGTACTGTGCAAAGTAAGACACCACACTTCAAATATCTAATTTCCAGTCAAAACACTATTTAATTATTCATTTACATTATTGATTGTTCAGCATAACAGAGCCTTCAAGAACTAAATACAATATTAGTGTTTTTTAGTATTCAGTGTGTCCAGCTTTTGCCTTTATTATTGCTAGGGTAATTTCTGGAGACCTGAAAGAAGTCAAAGAAATCTGCAGGGATATTTTTCAACATCTCCAGTGTTCAGTCTTAGAAGTTAAATCTTCTAGTTTAAGTAATTCAAGTTAATCCCAAATGTTGAAATACGCACTCTAAAGCACCCAATTCATTGTTCTGAGGACACCAGCAGCTTCTTTGCTTTTCATTTCTTGTTGTTTTTTTCTACTACATGTTCAGACCCACAGCATTGTCTTCTCATAGTGGAAGGATGGACAGAACTGCTTGTCTGATGGTCACGGTTTTGGTGGTCTTAATACATTATTTAATACATCGTAATACATTTTTGAACTACAGTTTTGGACGTTCCTGTTTTTCCACTTATCTACCTTTGATTTTTCCCTTTCTCATGCAAATGGTTAATGTTATAGCCAGTCTTTTCAGAAATATCTCCTGAAAACTGAGTAACATTTACTTAACAGCTGTTTTGACTCTAAACTAAATAAATGAAGGGTTGTATCTGACTTTAACACAGTACACTATGTGTGCATGTGTGCTCCCATGTGCCACATGTGTGAAAGCCTGCCAATAGCTGGAGAGCAGCGGTTAACATCTCCAGACATCATGCAACACAACGGAATGCCAGCATAGACATATATGCATCCACACATGCCAGCAGACACACTTCTACATACATGTACACACACACACCAACCTTCCCCGTCCGTGCATGTTTAATAAAGGCTCCTTATCCCGCGTTCGTCTGCCGCATAATTCCTCCCAGCCTCGTTTTCCCAAACACCTTCCACCGGCATTTGCATATTGAGTGACCGTGGTAGGAAATATACGACACAAATATTTCTCCTAAACATATTAGTTCAAAAATCCAGCTGACTTCAGAGTTTGTCAATATCGGTGGAGGTAATTAAGTGTTTTTGAGCGAATGTGTGATGCGGGACTGGGTAATGGCATCATTTGGAGGCCAGTCACAGATGCGGCGTGTGGAGCCGAGCTGTAATTAGCAAGAAATGCTGTACAGGTTTTCCACTAATTAGCAAATTATGCTGAAAATAGCATCAAGCTAATTAACAGTTATTATGGCATTTTTGAAAGTATGACTTTAATTAGCAAAGTCCTGACGCATGCAATTTCAAACTTGTCCAGGAAAAACACAGGACATGATCAAGAAGCTACGCAGATGATTAAGATGAAGTCGGAGGGGGGGAGAAAGAAAAAAAGAGGGAAGGAAGAAAGAGAGAGAGAGAGAGCGAGAGAGAGAGAGAGAGAGAGAGAGAGAGAGAGAGAGAGTGTGTGTGTGTGTGTGTGTGTGTGTGTGTGTGAGAGAGAGAGAGAGAGAGAGAGAGAGAGAGAGAGAGAGAGAGTCTTTGTGATGTGGTTCTGAATCTCCATCTAAATGAAGGAAAAATTAGGGCATGTTTTTGTGTATATGTGTGTGTGTGTGTGTGTGTGTGTGTGTGTGTGTGTGTATCACTGCCAAAAGGCTGTGTGTATCAGCCTGGTGGATGTCAGGTGGCTGTGCTCGCCCTGAGCTCAGCTGCTCAGCACTACTCACTTATTCTCCCCCACTGCACAATAACACACATCCTTCTACTACAGCCAAGCTACCACACACACACACACACACACACACACACACATACACTGCTCAGGAAAACATGCACACACTAGAATCACTCCCCATGCCAAACACACTCAGTAGGAGACACATAACACGACATGTACATGATGGAAAACTGTTGTATATGATGTTAAAATGCTACTAAATGTGGGCCTTAACTGTTCTAACAAGTTACAGTCACATACTAACTCCTTTTCACAATAGCCATAAAACACATTTTCTGCCTGTTTTGGGGGATCCACAGTTGATCTATGTCATTTTTTCTTTAATGATGTTAATGGAACGTATTTTGGTGGAAATCTATAAGATTTACAAACTGGATGTTTGTCTTTGTCTGACAGCCAGTGAGAGAACATTTATAAAAGTCTTTTTTGTGCTACTTTATATTGTGGCAGTTGTGGGAGGAGTGGTGCAGTCCATTTTATCTTTGCACAGCTGCCTCTGTGAAGAGATCTAACCTATTTTCACAGCAGGGGGTTCTCACCCCTCCTCTTTCACCCTGTATTGCTCGCTAGCAGCTCAATACAGAGGACAGCAGTATACTTTGTGTAAACCAGAGTTGTGGGTGGAAATATCTCATTGGATTAATTATAAATAGCAGGGTCAATTTTCATTCAGCCCAAGCTAACATGACATGCTAGCCACAAGCTAACATGCTGGTCAATATAAAAATATGTATATCAGAATATTTTGTGATTTGTCAATAATAGGTAACAATGCTTGTCTTCCTCTCTTCACTCTGTATTTTCATTCAACACCCCTCCTAAACTGTTTCCCCAACCTGGATCAAATCCATGACCATATATATATATATATATATATATATATATATATATATATATATGTAGGCAAGGTAATTGACTGACATGACTGACAGTGAACGTAGTACTAGTCTATGCATTATAGTTACCATAAGGCATGGTTACTGCACATTGCAGGAGGGATGAGGAGAGGATGAAGGAGGAGGGAAGGGTGCCGAGCCAAGTTGTGACACTGCCACATATGGCCTCCTCCATCACTCTGGCTAATCAAGCAGCAAGCAGAAGCTAGAGGCGCTCTAATTGCCAGGCACCTCGGCCGGCGCTTGAAAAAACGATACAGAGAGATGGAGAGAGAGACAAAAGAAGGCCACTATTGTTCACCTGCTTGGTCCACCTAATTATAATGTAGACTACTACCAATATGACTGTGAGCTACAACTGTACCCTTCTATCTATCTATCTATCTATCTATCTATCTATCTATCTATCTATCTATCTATCTATCTATCTATCTATCTGTCTATCTATCTATATGTGTGTGTGTGTGTGTGTGTGTGTGTGTGTGTGTGTGTGTATACTCTCTTTTAAAGTGCCCTTGGATTATACTGCTTATTTCTTCTTCTTCTTCTTATTATTATTATTATTATTATTATTGTTCAGGAAAAAATGATGCCAATATAATTCTATGACTTGTATAGTGGAACCTATTTCGAGCCATTTAGAGCCATTGCTTCAAGGCTCTTCAAAGAATTTTTGACTATAGGTTCTCCATCATGGATATTATTACTATTCAGTTGGTTCTTTGAGCAGTTATTTTGAATAGAACCACTGCATTTAGTACAGAACTCTTCAAGAACCCCTTCAGGTGCATGATCACTAAAAATAGAAAACATGAATTAGGGAATATTCAGGAATAGCAATGGGAAGAGCTTATTTTTTACCTCTGGGATCCATTCATAGGCAAAAAAAAAAAAAAACTAATAGCGAGACAAAGAAGCAGAGAGGGATGGAGATTGGTATGAAAGACAGACAGAGGAGAACAGAGAGAGGGAGAGAAAGAAGGAGAGGGAGCTTTCCCAGAAACACAAAGTTCCTTTAGGGGGAAGGACTCATGGAGAGCTTCCTGTTTTCCTGCTGGGATTTCAGCTGGGTATGACTATACACTCACACAGGGAGAGAGAGAGAGAGAGAGAGAGAGAGAGAGAGAGAGAGACTATTCCCTTGCTGCACTCCTCTACTCCTTTTTTTCCTTCCATATTTCTGTGCATAAACGCTGGTGTGCGACTGTGGGGTAGCTTTTGTCCACTCCCTTCATCTCTCTCTCCCTGTCTCTTTCTCTCTCTCTTTCTCTCTCTGTCTCTCTTATTCTTCCTTTTTTTGCCTGATAGTCCTTCTTGTTTTCCTAAAAGGCTCATGACTGACAGCTGACATTCTGCTGTTTATTATTGAGGAGTAGACTATTGATGCTATCTGTCCATGCAGAAATCTAAGGGAAGAAAAATATAATAAAAAAATCATGGTCCAAATGTCAAAGCCCGAATATTTTTGGCCGTTTTATATAAAATGACCTCTTGCTATGCCTCTCTTTATTGTGCTGGCAGGGAGTGAGTGGCCAGCGGGCAATATGCATGCGGGGGTGCAGATAGGGTCGCACGACGTTGTTACGAAGATGGACGATGGTGAAGGAAAAGTCAAGACGTATTGCTGGCCTTTTCGGAAGAAGGAGCGGAGGCATTGGGCAGGAAAACAGAAAGAAGGAAATCAAATGATGGCCATGGATGCTACATGCTGAAGTTGGAGCCGATTCGAGAGAGAGAGAGAGAGAGAGAGACAGAGATAGACAGAGAGAGAGAGAGAGACAGAGATAGAGAGAGAGAGAGAGACAGAGATAGAGAGAGAGAGAATGATTGCTGTAGTTCATTTTCATATGAATGGCAGTCTTAACATATCTCCAGGAAAGGGCAGCTCTCTGAGGTTTGGGCTGAGGTCCAGAGGACCACAGCTTTCCAACGTAAAGAGACAGGCACACACACACACACACACACACACACACACACACACACACACACACACACACACACACACACACACACAGGCACTCACACACGGTGTCCATAATTAAACTAGCCTGTTTCAAAGTCCTGACAACAGCACAGAGGACAGGGGAACAGGAGGATAATTTCATTAGTCCAGGGAGTGAACTCTTAATGAGCTGGACGCTTGGGGAGGTGTATGTGTGTGTCGGTGTGTGTGTGGACACTAAGGACTATCACAGTGACATTCTGAACCCATTCTACATTCCCCATGGCAAACCATTACAACACAGCAGCTACCACAGCACCAAAACCATATTACAGCACTTCGGAGGCTCTTTTAAATGGGCTTTAAAAATAAAGATGACTTGAAAAGCATATCGCTGCTTTCAGAATAAAACCTTGTTTTTAAATTTTTGCAATTTGAAATTGCATTTATATTAAATTTCATGGTGAGTGAAGAAATAGAAATGGCCAAAAATGACTTGGAAAAACATCCAGATCCATTGACTTACATTAAAAGTCAAGTATGTTTTTTCCTTCTCCTGTAAAGTTTCCATTTTGGAGAGAAGTTACCAAGGTTTGATTCCAACAGCAGCAATATATAACTAGCAGTGAGCTAGCATCGCTACCCCGGCCTAATCTTAATCACACACATGACACACATTTACATGTTCATATGGAGTTTTGTGGAAGGACTTTTCAGTCATTTCTAGCCACAATTCAGCTCATGTTATGTCCATGTTATGTTCATTATACGATGTCGACAAATGCACAATAATCACCTTTGCTAAGCTCTGGCTTGATTGAATTTCACTCAGATTGTTCCCACCCTTGTCTACATTCCCACCAACATTTAGCCCAAAATTTCTCCCCATATTCTTATTACAAAAATATGCATGGCTATGTGAGACTAAGCCCACCCCTGCCTGTGTTCACCTGGTCTGAGAGAGGAAAAGAGAGAAAAAGGAGTGAGAGAGGGGATACCAGAGGAAAATAGAAGAAGTAAAGGATTGCAAAGCAAAGGAAAAGTCAATAGCAATTGAAATTGGTTGGAGACTTTGACTTAGCAACACTTTGAACTATCTTGAGCCTTCCTCCCTCACCCTTCCTTTCCCACATCTCTCTCTCTCTCTCTCTCTCTCTCTATCTCTCTCTCTCTCTCTCACTCTCTCTCACTGTTTTCGAGATCATTTGACTGATCATTGGAAACGACAACAGTTGCTTGTTTGTGTGTTTTTTGTTTTTTGGTCATAGACTTTTGCAATTAGAGCAATTTAACATTTCCTCTCATTGACTTCTGCGGAACCACACACACACAAACACAAACACACAAACACACACACAGAAACACTAACACAAACACACACACACAAGAAGCGTTACCGCTTTACGGTGGGTAAACGTGTGTGTTGTTCATTTATTTATTTATTTTTCTATCAGAAAGTCATTAATGCAAAGCCTAATGCTTCTTTCACTTTATTTCTCGCGCTCTCTTTCCTCACCGGGGGGAATTTGCATACTTAATTGATCAATATGCTCCCTGCTCTTTTTGCACATCTGCCAGAGTGGTCCCAACCGCTTCCACCTCTCATCGCTCAAACTGACAGCTCTCTCAGGCTCGCAAACATGCTCTCTCTCTCTCTTTCTCGCTCTCTAGCTCCCTCTCCTCCTCTTCTTCAAGCTCAGTCACTCATTCTCCAACACTCATTGGCCCTTTCTTGGATTTAAAACAATAGTCTCCCAACTGGCCAACATTGAGTATAACAATCCATTGGAACCAACAGAAGCTTTTGAAACTTAAACAGCCATTATAACAAACAATATCATGCATTTTGCGACATGATAAATGGCAGATGACTCAGGCCTCGTTCTAGAGTCTTGACTAAGGCTTAGAGAGCATGCGTGCTGGCTGAAGGGCCTGCTGGCGGTGGCAAAGGGTGTGTGTGTTATTTTCTGCACGGCTGCCCACTCCAGTGTCGGCCTGCAACATGTGCATCATTGTCTCCTATTCAGCATCTGTCATTGTGACTGCGTCTGGACAGCAGAGGCTGCAGCGTGAGCGCTTATCAGCCCAGTGTCAGAGACACACACACACTCACACGCTCCCATCGCACTCCCTCCCTGTTCCCACTATTCTCCCACTGCTTCCTCACTCCCATTCCTCACCACTCTCTTCTCTGTTTCCCTCCGTTTTTATGCTCCCCTCTCTTCTCTCTTCCTTCACTGCCTTCAGTGGTTTCCAAATCTCACTCTTTAAAAAAAAAGGGATGTCGGTAAAGAACCAGTGTGGTTCCCTAAAGAACCATGTTTGAAGAGATTTGTGAGTGTGAATTAACCCTCAAAGGCTTAAAGAACTATAAAGATCTTTACAATTTGAATGATTTTCTTAGAACCTTTACATAATGTGGACGTTCTTTCAACTTTAAAAAGGTTCTTCACACCCACACATCTAAGAAGAAACATCTATTAAAGGGTTCTTTACAGCACCAAAAGTGGTTCTTCTATGGTACTGCGCAAAGAAACATTTTTATTTTTATGATTGCTGATTTTGGTGCTTTATTTTTAACTCAGGAAGGAGTTCTAGATAAAGGTTCATAAATGGTCCTTGCATTGGTTCACAGGCAAGCCTTCAACTGGCATGGAACTTTAAGTTAAGGTTCTTTTGCTGATTTTGGTGTTTGATTTTTTTAACTCAGGAAAGGGTTCTAGATATAAAGGTTCATAACTGTTTCCTAGTTTGGTTTACAGAAAAGCCTTTAATAGGCATGGATCCTTAATGTTATGTCAAGGTTATTTTTTCAGAATGTTAATCAAAAGCCTCCTAATAGGACTAAAAGTGGTTCTTCAGTGGCATTACGCCCCAAAAAAATTATTTTAAGAATGTAGTGATTATATTAAAGCAGGAAAAGGGCATCAAACTATGAAGTGCGCATGTATCAACGACTATTGTAATGGACTGGCTGACTGTTGCAGGGTTTGTTGGGAAAAAAAAAAACTCATCCTTTATCCCTGGCAAAGTTTGTCACATTTCTTACTTTTTGATTGATGCTTCAGCCACGACTGTCATTACTTCAATTAATTTTCTCCCACAGACGCTGCGCAAAGAAGCCCTTATGAGACTCTAAAAATAGGAGGCCGTGATTTCGGCGAGAAAAAGACACACTCGCTCTCTCCCGTTCTCATCTCCATGAAGGAAAACTTTAATTTGATCAGAATTCCTCAAGAGGAGTGTTAAATTAATTTGAACAGGGTTGGAGGGGGAGAACGGATGCACAGTGACTTTGAGAAAAGAGAAATAAAATAAGATTATATGAAAAAGGGACGAGTGCTGACTGCACACTTTTCAGCCACAGAGGGAACCTCTAAACAGCTCCTTTATACCGACTCCGACTAAATAAATGCCAATATTCACCTTGAGATTATGATCATGAAGGCAGTCTCTGGAGATGCCAGAGAGATAGAGTCTTCTCATTTGCCTGCTACACAATGTCAGGAGAGAGAGAGAGAGAGAGAGAGAGAGAGGAAAAGAGAGAGAGAAAGAGAGAGAGAGAGAGAGAGAGAGAGAGAGAGAGCGAGAGAAGGAGTGAGAGAGAGAAAGAGCAGATGAATGAGTGGAGAAATACGGCCCTCCTCAATGACTCTCCTCGTTCTGAGTGAGCAGTCTTTCTGTGAAGTGTCAGGGATAAAAACCACACGCTGCAAATAACAGAGAAATGACTTCAGCTGAGAAAGAGAGAGAGAGCAAGAGAGAGACTGACTGACAGAGAGAGCTGGAGAGAGTGAGAAGTAGACGCACTTGGCTGGTTTTAATTTGAGTTTGAAAAATACAACCTGTTTCCTCCCATCCTCTCTATCATCTCGACATCGATCGAGAGCAAATCTGACAAGTCTTCACTTCTAAACACTCATAAAACCCCCTACAAACCCAACCATGGTGAGAAAAACCTCGTTATGAAAGAAGAGCTGGAGAGACAGGTGACCTACAAAGATCTTGTCCATGTTTGGGCAAACTTGGAGCATTCAAAAGGGAGAGTATATTCTTAAGAATAAAGGGAACTAAATAAGAAGAGAAAAGAAAAGAAGAGATGAGAAGAGAAAGAGTTACCATACCAGAAGTGATTTTTTCTGTGGCAGTTCTCCAAAGAACCGATTTTGGCACCTTTATTTTTTAAGAGTGCATATCTATCCCCTCCTTAAAGTCTCTTTTTTTGTGTGTTTCTCTGTCTGCACAGTAGCATCAGGCTGAGAGACTGATTTCAGATTGGGATATAATTGTACACTCTGGATGGCATGCTGCGCGAGCCTTTGTGTTGGAGGCATCACAGTGATCTATCCTCATTATTGTGTAAATAGGTTTTGGCAGGGCTCAGTAAATAAAACAGAGACTGACGGCAGGACTGGATGGGGTGTGTGGGGGTGTATGGGGGGAATTTGCCTTCCTACCAATTAGACTAGCCTTAGGCTGTGCTTTTAACAGCAGATAAATCCAGCAAATCGCTAAAGTGATCCTGTCACAGGCTCCAAATATAAAAAAACCCACTGTGAAGGCTGGAGTAGAAGAGAAGAGAAGAGAAGAGAAGAGAAGAGAAGAGAAGAGAAGAGAAGAGAAGAGAAGACAAGAGAAGAGAAGAGAAGAGTGTTATGGAGGTAGGTTTTTTTAATGAGTTGGGGTGGGTTTCCGTGTGATAGCTGCACCTCACAGCTGGGGACTGTTGATTGACAGGTCAGATCAGGTTCCTCAGCCAGTGGGGCCAGATGGAAAAAGCAGGAATCTGTTTAATATGCAGCTTTCCCCCCGCTTCTCCCTCCTGCTTCCCTGCTTCGTAGCAAACACAAATTCCCAAATTGCCTCACCTTCTACCTGTAAAAATTATTTTCCATAATAAATGCAAAATATGCTCCTTGTTTGCCAGGAAATCAAGCTTTTTTCCCATGCCCCTGGAAGCAATTTATTTAAAGAGCGGGTGAAAAAAAGAAGCATCTTTTGTTACAGCAGAACAAAAGTGTTAATTTTCACTGACGAGCAAGCACAAAGCAGAACATCTGTAGGAGAAACAGCACAGGAGGGGGCCATTCCAGAATAAGTGCAAGTCCATGAGCAGGAGAACTTTGTCCAAACATGTAAGCCAAGAAGTGAGTGGAAGTACGCTTTCCACAGAGTCGTCTGGGGAAGTGAATTCTAACCAGGTTTTTTCCACAGTTGTAGATCTGTGGACTGAGCTGGCTTTTGTAAGGCTTGTCGAAAGACTGAGAATTTGTGTTTTCATGCTGAGCAAAACAGGCCACTCTAGCTGTAAGCACTGGGACTGAAGTGGGAAAGGATTGGTTTGAGGCTTTGTTTTGCCATCCAATACTGACTTCCTGTTCTGCTCCATACTCACTTCCTGTCCTGCGTGTGTGGCGGATGATGTTTTCACAGCCAGCGTTGTTTGCTTGTTTTAGCATTGATCTCATCCTTCCCTGACGTGTGTATGTGTATGAGAAAGAGCGTGTGGGTGTGAAAGAGTGGTAGAGAGAGCGAGAGAGAGACAAAGAGACAGAGAAAGGGTGAGAGAGAGAGAGAGAGAGAGAGAGAGAGAGAGAGAGAGAGAGAGAGAGAGAGAGAAATGGGGTCATGGCCAGCCCTCGAAAGCAAAAAGATCCAAACAAAAATGATGCACGTGTCTCCTCATTGGCCACCACCCCAGAATCCAAATCGTCCAAGAGATCAAAAGAACCAAAATTATCCACAATGATCAGAGAATAAACACAGACTCGCTCTGGAATTCGGGACTACCTCTGACTCGGCGCTCAGACTGCTTCTCGTTAACTTCACTCATTATGAGCACTATGTAGCATTTTCCGTATTGAGATCTAACTGGAGGATGAAAAAGGGACAACCAAAAGATTTATCTTCAAGATTTCAAACAGCACTACAAAATGATTGACTTGGCTGAATTCTCTAATAGGGAACACTTCCAAATCAGCTTCCATGATCTTTTTCAAATGGTCCAAACAAGCTTGGAAACTTGATCTAGGTTGGCACCATAGCATTATGTTGCATAGACCTGTCAGCATTGTCAACATTATATCAAACCAATGTATTTCCATTTTATTGTATTTTTTTTTACATCTCTTGAGCACGAGACACATTATTTTGAGTGGTCCTTTTAGATGAAAAAAAAATGCTTAACAGGCTCTCAGTAACATGTCAAAAACATAGGAGGGTTAGGATTAGCCTTTGAGTTGAGGTTAAGGTTAGGGTTAGGATTAGGAATGGGATTATGGTGTGATGGATGCATAATATAAGTTACACATTAACAATACATCTACTTAATGTAAGTAATGTATCAGCAGAACATCTGCAAGATACCTCAATGTATTCGGATGCAGCACTACTGCTACTTCACTCTGATGTTGATGTGTTACTGATAATCTGTTAAAAGTTTATTAATCATCTACAAAGTACCACTCAAAATAAAGTGTTACCCTCACAATGAGTGAACAATAGAAATAGTCTAAAATGAATAGGAATGACATCTCATAACACTGCTTTAGATTAAATCAAGTCTCCCATTAAGGTACCTTTTTCAGAGAAGCATGATTTTGTTAACACAGCAACATTATGCTATAAATAGAACTTTCCACTACCTTTCCAGGCAGTGAGTAGGTTACGGCAGAACATTGTAGGTAATGTGGATATATGCTTGGGTTTAAGTGTCCTAGAATGCTACATTTCTATGGTCATTGAACCTTACTGTGCATTCTGCCTTGTGCCTTTATAAATTATCCTCCATTGCTGGTCTGAATTCATGCAAATCCATGGCACGAATCAAACTGCTAAATGATGTGGCCAGGACAATAAATTTGCCCTTATAATGCTTAAAGATGGTTCCCACTGGGAGCTACTGAGTGGAGAAGTAGAGAGAGAGGGAGAGAAAGACTCTGAGTCAGATCATTCTTTATCATGACAGATCTCCTTTGCACACTAATTTTCTTGTTAAAGAACAGAGAATGGAGGCAAAATCCAGTGAAAGCCCCCGTTTCTCTCTGTCAGCTGAAAGGTATGGAGCATCTCCCCCTCACAGCCACATTAACCCACAGAACAGCTACATTAGAGCAGATTAGCATCTATCTGGGTCACAGCTCACAGTTGTTTACTATACAATCTCCAACACATCCACCATAGATCACTGCACAGGCCTCGCGAAAGCTCAGCTTTGCTAAGAATACGCAACAGACGCTGTGTTTGCAGTATTGATCAAAACTGGCATGGATCTGCAGCAGTTGGAGGGATGGTGGCAGCATACTACAGTATACAGAATGTGCTAGTGCACCAGAAAAGAATGTAGAGGTCAGTTTGCTTAGATCTTTTGTCTGCCTATGGTGGGTGTAGTGGTGATAATAACCACTCGGGTGCTGGCGGGGTCACTTCAAACCACAGTCAGTGTCTGAGTGCTGACATATTACAGCATTAGCTCTCCACTGTTCTGTGTTCCTTTTTATGATTTACACATGGACTCACTTCTCAGAACTTTTTCTGATTGAGACTATTGCTGAAAAGAAATGAGTAAGTGTAGCAAGGAGACTTAACGTGGCCTGACAAAGTGGTTCACACACTTAGGATATATGCATTTTTTGTTGTTTTTTGGTTTTTGACATACTTTGAAGGTATGAAAGTCCTTTACATTGTGTGCAAATTTCATGAAGAATGGTCCAACAGAAATGACCCAAAATTACTTGGACAAAAGCCTGGTTCCATTGGCTTACATTAAAAGTAGAGTATGTTTTTCCCTCTCCTGTAAAGTTACCATTTTGCAGGTACCAGGTAGTGAGAAAGTGAGATACAGAAATTGAAAACAAAGAGAAAACAAGAGAGAAAGAGAAACAGAAGACGGTGTAAGAGAGAACGACAGTCAGAGAGAATGAGGAGAGAGAGAGAGAAAGCGAGAGAGAGAGAGAGAGAGAGAGAGAGAGAGAGAGAGACACAGACTACATAACTGTCCAACCTCTTGACAGATGTGCTTCAAAAAGGAGGGGTTACACAGAAGGCAGTAAAGTAAAAAAGACAGACAGAAAGAAAAGGATCCAGCATGACTATCCAGCCTCTTAATAGACGGAGGGAGGAGGAGGAAAAAAAAGGAAAGCAAAAGAAACGACCCCGCTCATTTTCTCTTCCGGCAGAGAGGAGAGGCGCTCAGCGGGGAAGCTAGCCGAGAAAACGGCAGCGTGGCCGACACTCCATGCCAAGATGATGAAAGTTGTCAGAGTTCAAATTTACCCATACTCCTTCACTTATGACATGATTGATTTTCCTTCAGACTTCTCAAACACACGATTGTCTTTCTCCCTCTTGCGCTCACTCACGCAGGCCGAGTGAACGTACACCACCTCTCTCCTTTCCTCTCTCTCTCACTCTCTCTCTCACTCTCTCTCTCATCTCCCTCACTTTCTTTGCCTTCCTCTCTCTCTCTATCTCTCTCTCTCTCACTGACTCTCTCTGAGTGGGTGTTGGCATGTGGACGATCACAGTGGGCTGACGGTGGGGGGGATGAATTTGAAAGCACAATTTTCTATCTGTCAATCATCATGACTAAATGGAACAACTTAAGCACCAGTCAAAAAGGCCTGCTCTGTGGTCAGTGCACAATGAGCACTGCCTTTTGTCATGCATTAGATTGGAACTGATACGAGAGAATAATTTAGATTCATTAAGCACAAACACTTTTTTGGATTTTTGATCTCGCCGCCTCCATTTTTATTTATTCATTTTTTCCTGTCGCAAAAGCTCCTGACAGTTCCCCGTCCTGTCCCTTCTTAATGACTGAAGATGTTTTTTAATCAATTATACCATTTCTTTTCATAATGTGACATTCACTTTATCATACAGGTGCTTCAGAACACAACCAATTACAGTTTATTTAATTATTAATGCAGAATAAATAAGAGAGAGAAAAAAACATGCTCAAAATCTTTTGGTTCCAGTCAAACACTCTGAAACATTAATGGCGCAGGCCAGAGTGCTATAAAAACAGATAGGCAGCCACAGTGAATTATAAATTGCTATTGATTTTTTTTCTCTTCCTTGGCGATAAGGCTCTCAGGTAATCGCATGTTGCCACATGTAAAGTGCACTTTCCTGGCAGAAGCAAATACCAGCCATCAAATATATATGAGACTGCTGAATGTATGACCAATCTCATTTTGCAAACAACAAAGAAGAGGACAGGGACTAGTGTGTGTGTGTGTGTGTGTGTGGACTCCTCAGGAGTTTATAGAGGTATGGCGGGGACCCCGCCGAGCTGTGGTTTGATATGTTGCCTTGTTAGCATGGCTAAGAGGGGCATAAATATTTCTTTATTATTTGCCAGGGCCTTCCTGTCAGCCCTTAATAGACAGGCCACATGGAGTTAAAGCCACATTAGCTGCAGCCAGGCCCCACAATCATTCACCAAAAAGACAAATAAATAAATAAAAAAGGATGATAACAAGGGCCCAGCATGCCTACATATATCTGTGTAAGTGGCATGTGGTTTGTATGAATCTCTCTGTCTGCATATCTAGCTATCTATCCATGTACTTTACTACACACACACACACACACACACACACACACACACACACACACACACACACACACACAGATATATATATATATATATTTGTATGCATTTAAATGGTTCTTTGAATGTTCTACATGGAGTGTCTTCACTAAAGAACTCTTGAAGAACCTATTTTTAAGAGTGTACTTCTCAACGAATACCCACTTTCGGCTCATCAATGCATCAGTGATCAGTGCTAGTGATGGACTTTAATTAAATTTAACACATCTATGCAATAGCTGGAGGTGTCAATAATAAATTAACCAAACAGTCTTCTTCATACTAGCTCATGAACTACATTTTTAAAACTATAATATATTTTGGTTACTTACTTACATTTATTTATGTAATTTATGTATATTTTTGTTTTTAAGAATGCGCTTATGCACCGCAGAGTAGATTATCCACATTTATATATATATGTGTGTGTGTGTGTGTGTGTGTGTGTGTGTACGTGTGTGTGCGCGTCTGTGTGTGCGCGTCTGTGTGTGCGAGTATGTGTGTGTGTGTGTGTGTGTATTGTTACATTAAAAGACCACTGTTCCAGCCCAATGTTCATCATTTGCGCTTGAAAACTGACAGAGCTCTTTTTCCCAAGGCAACCTCAGACAAAGTGGACAATTACTATTGGCATTTTACATGTAAATATTTAACACTTCACAGCTAGTTTGGCCCTAAATGGCCATTAGGTCCAGCTCCAGCCCCTTTGGATGGGTTCTCGGCGGACCCTTGCTGCATGCTACCACGGCTTTATTGGATTACAGTTAACACAAATCTCTGCCTTACACAGTACACGACGAAAGACCCAATTTGAGAAGAGCATGTGTGTGTGAGAGAGGGAGAGAGAGAGAGTGGGAAAGAGAGAGAGAGTGAGAGAGACAGCGACAGAGGAATTGGCTCCAGTGGAAGTGGAAGCCGCTGTTAAGAGGTGGGTCTGTGCTGGTGAAGGGGCTTTTGTCAGGTTAATTGATAGGCCTGGCCTGCACTTCATTAGAGAGACACATCAGGCTTAGCCACAGACACAAGAGAGACCTGCTTACAGTGATATGTTAATCTGACCAGTCCAACGCAACCGCTCTTAATTAATCTGTACTACTGGTCACCTACTCTAGCACATGCACGCACATGCACATGCATGGGTAATGAAGGGTAGTGGGGAAATGGCCAGTGTAATTTCTGAAAGAGCGTTTCATGTGCAAATATTGAATTTGATGCTGTTTATATATGAAGGGCTTTGTTGCAAAATGCATTAGGAGGTCATTTGATACAAATATACAGCAGTTTGGAATAAAAGTCTGGTAACGGTTCAGTATGGAAGGCATTATAATGCCTTTGTAATGAGCTTATTAAGCCTTAATAAGCCAGTTGTTGGTATTTAACTGGCTGCTAATTACTACGTTATTAAGAAGCAATGAGGGTGAATTAAACATTTTCCAGAGTACTTTTGTGTAGTATACATCATAATGTTTAGTGCAACATTTTAGGTGTACATCATTACATCCTTGTTGAACCTGATCAAGACAGTGAATACTAAGTGGTTGCCTATTAGTATGTTATTAAGCAGCAACTGGCATGTAGCATTAAGCCTTTTCCAAAACACTTGCAATGCTCTTATTTATTGAATTTTGAGACAAAGCCAGGTGTGGTCCATTGTAGTCATCATTTAACAATACAGTAATAATCAGCAAGAAACTTAGCAACTGCTGGATTGATGAGGCTTTACATAAGTGCATTACAGTGTCCTCTTATGTTGAAGTGTTACCAAAACTCTTCTTAATGTCACTTCTGTGACACAACCTTGTATCTCCATTTTTATCATTTTTAAATGTAGATATTAATATATTTATGTATTTATTTCTTTATGCATTTATTTAAGAATTTTCAAGATTATTGGATCAAGGTAAAATGGTCCAAAATGACTTGATAAAACATCTATTCCATTAACATTCAAAAGAAGATATTTGGAGATCCAAAGTTTTGTCCCAGCATTGGTGATATAGTTTTAATTTCTCTTGTTTTTATTTTAATATAGTATATGGTGACACTTAACAACCTCAGTGTGTTTTTTTCCCTGATGTACTACAATTATTTCGCTATAGCAATCAGCCTTTTGTGTCTATATAGTCTGCTCTGGGCTGTGTAAGGTGTCGTAAAGATGCTCAGGAGGGCTCGGTCAGTTTTTACAGTCTCTCTTCTTTCTGCAGATGGAGCTAACAGTGCGTTGTGTGCGTGAACTCATGGCCTCTGCCTGTGACCCTGAGCCATGTATATTTAATAAGGCTGCAGTTAGCAAGGCCAGTGCCTCTGATCAGAATCCTAACACACAGCTTTGAACAGGACTGTCTATCAGCCTTTCTGCCTTAGCCTCACACAGCTAAGTGATGCTACACCAGCCCTCAACATGCACAGTCCAGGGTGTTTACATAGATTCTAATATGAGAACTTCAGGGCTATCAGTGTATTGTAAAATGCATGTAGCAAAAATGGATATGCATTGGCATTAATCAGGCTCTATTTCTGACTTCATATATTGTCAAAAAGTCACTGCCAGCTCACTGAGAAGATAAATTTCATTGTCTGATTTTTTTAATCGATTGATCATGTTTAATCGAGTGATCATGGCAGCCTTAAACTGTTGTCTACAAAGCGAATCAGGTCATTTCACCAGCACAATTAGCAGACAGAAACACTATTGATGGCCTAATGCTTGTTTGTTCAACAGCTTTGTGTGTGTCAGGCGCGCCTGCATGAGAAGAAACACTAACAACAGGGAACTGAGGCTTCCTCCAGAGGGGACTGCCTCCCCCGAGCGCACACACACGCTTCTCTAGGGGCTTCTACTGAGCTCCTGTCCACCTCACGACACCTGGGTAAAGGGAGAGAGGGGAAAAAACGAGGAAGAAAAAAGAGGGCTATTCCGTTCCACTGATCCACATTTCAAAAGGTATAGAAATATCTTCTTAACCTTACAAATAACTACAGGTGCTTTGTCTGCCTTGTAGTGGTAGCTTTTTTAAATCCAAGAAAAAAAAAGGCATTTTCACTTTCGAGGAATCGCGCTGCCATGCGCAGGATGAATGAATGAAGACAGAAAGAGAATCTGTTTTGAAAAGTGCCTTGTCAACCGGTGAAATAACTAAAAACAGTCTCTCTCTCTCTCTCTCTCTCTCTCTCTCTCTCTCTCTCCATCTCTTTCTGTCTCTTACTACCTCTCTCATTCACTTTGTTTCTTTCTGTGTCTTTTGTCTCCTTCCATTTTCTCTCTCTCTCTCTCTCTCTTGCTCACTCTCTGTTTATCACTACCTCACTCTCTCTTTTCTCTTTTATTCTCTTCTTTCCCTCATAATTTCCCACTTTATTGCTTCAGCTTTCTTTCCAACTGTCTTTCTTCTCTCACTCTTTCCTTTTCTTTATCTGCTCTTATTCTTTCTCTCGTCATTTCTCTCTTCCACACTATTCACTCTCTCTGTTCTCTCTCTCCCTCTCTCCTTCCCCTTCTCTATCTTCTTCCTCTTCCTCTCGCTCTTTTTCTCTGCCTGTCTCTATTTTCCGCTCCCTTTCTGCCTAGGAACTCTCTTATCCCCCCTCTCTCTCTCCCTCTCTCTCTCTCTTTCTCAATTCCCTCTCAATTGTCTGGGAACAGAAAGAAGAAACAAAAGGTGGATGAAGAGAGACATATTGAGCTCTCTCTTTGCTGTTTGTCAGGTATATTATGTCAGGCTCTGCTGCTGTATACTTACACTCAGCACACAGAAGCATGAGAAGAGTCATTCAGAGTGAGTCGCAGGCAGAGTTAGTGCTGGTGATAACTGAGACTGAAGCGGTGCTCATTGTTTTTAGCCTCAGTCACTGAGACATGGACATATGTCAATGGTATCAACTAGCAAGGCCTCATCCTCCTCCCGCCCACTTCTTTAAAACCTAGATCTATTACACATACAACCAGCTATTTCCTACCAAACCAACCACACACAGATATACACACACAGATTTTCAAGTTTTGCACCACCCACAAACTCTCTCTCTCTCTCTCTCTCTCTCTCTCTCTCTGTCTCTCTTTGCAGTGACCTCTGCACTTTGGAAACAATTACTCCTGGAAAGCCTGTCAATATCATTATTTTTACAAGAAATCAATACGCTTCACAAAGTTAATGGAGGATTCAGCACTACCAGAGATGCTTACTATCTTTCTCTCTCTCTCTCTCTTTTTACTCTCTCACTCTCTCATTCACTTCCTACCCCCTCCCATGCCTCTCTCTCTCTCTTTCTCACTCTCTCTCTGTCAGGGTCTGGCTAAGAGGGCAGCCGGGCACAGATGACAGATTCTGCTGGACGTTTAGCAGACAGTCAGGGCCGAGTGGAGGAGAGAGGGAGCGCGGGGATGGAAGGATAGAGGGAGCGAGCAAGGAGGAGGAAGAGGAGGAGGAGGAGGAGGAGGAGAGGAAAGGGCTGAAGGCAGGCGTGGAAAACGTCAGACACTGCAGGCAGGCCAGCTCTAACGAGCCAAAGATGTCAGCCGCTACCAGTGTCCATTCGCCAATGAACAACTAACTCGCCCAGTGAGAGAGAGAGAGAGAGAGAGAGAGAGAGAGAGAGAGTGAGAGAGTGCCTAGGAAACAGGATTAGAGAAGCTGCCAGTGCATTGCTCTCCAACAGTATTTATTTATTTATTTATTTATCTCTCTTGTTGGTCCTGGGATGGCCACAGTCAGAACGTGAACACTACATTACTGTCCTTGACCAAAAACAGAAACAATAACACAAATGTCCTAGCCTCTCCAAATACATGTATTGTCTGAGTTGAAAAAGTGGCTGATCAGCTGCTGTTTGCTCATAAGTAGCTAACTTGAACTTTGCTAGTAAAATCAAGTATTAAGACAGATATTTAGATAGATAGATATATATTTTATTATTTATTTATAATTTCTTTCATTCATTCCAATCTCTGTGGAACAGCATCATCTGCCTAATTCCCCTGCATCGTGCGCTTAACCACCTATTTAAATGCACTGATTCAGTGCTGTGAAATAGTCTCAGCACTTTCTATCAGCGCTCCCCAGATGGCTTGCAAGCTGTGCCAAAATGCCTCTTGTCAACAGCCTTGTGAACTATGAGATCATATGGTGACAAGAGATACGTCTTTATATCAATTTTGTTTTAGGACCCCACCATTGTTTGTCCAATTCATCATTGGCGAATGTTGCTGTCAGTGAGAGTGGAGAGGAAATAGCTCTTGTGTTTCTGATAGAAAAACATGTTTGGCTCTTGAAAAAGCTCTCAGAGGGCTGCACAGCATTATTTTCAATTACATAAAAGAATCACTTCTTACGTCAGAGGAGCATGACTTTGGACTCTTAGTAGAGACATCTTTTTCTTATCAGCATCAAGCTGTTCACTTTAGTCCAGTATTAAGAAAGACTATTATGTTTAATCTTGTGTCATTTTCTAATATTATAGCATCTATCTATCTATCTATCTATCTATCTATCTATCTATCTATCTATCTATCTATCTATCTATCTATCTATCTATCTATCTATCTACCTGCAGTTGCGACCAAAAGTCTGAGACCACATTGACAATTTTGGGTTTTTTTCCATTTCCAAACTTGGAAATAAACAAAAAGAAATAAAGAAAAAACATATAAAACTAAGAGGAAATATTCAAGATTCTGCACTATTTCTATGTCCCAATTAAAAATGTAAATACATTTGTGTAACACAAGCCACAAAAAGATCAGATTTTTAAAATCTTATTTCTTTCATTAAAGCCGACACTCGGATGACTCTCGGGCGGATTTGATCTTCTTATCAGAGGCTTTTGAACAAACTTGTGGGGTCCAGGTCAAGCGCATGCTGCCATTAAAGCAAATGGGTGCATGCAAATTTCTGAGAACTAGAGAATTTCTGAAATTCTTGTAAATATCCAAGAATCCACTTTTGTTATGCTGATAATATGATCTGTATAAACAACTTCGTATTACTTCAGAAAAGAATGCAGAGTAGAAGCATTTTCAGGCGTGCTATCAGACTTTTGGACACCATGAAGTCTAAACTGTTTGTTTCTTCTTTTTTTCACACACACTGAAACTCCTCTAGAAGTATGCACGCTCGTGCCAAGCTGAGCTGAGCTTTTCACCGGATGTGGAGTGATTTATTTTGTTGGCATTTCCTCTTCCTGTTATGTGTGTGTGTGTGTGTGTCTGAGGAGGGCACTGCCCCCGTTTTACCCCAAACACTCAATGCAACACTGCCCAATCTTGGAACATTTATCATGAATTTTAATCTTGATATTTGGTATGTCTGCCTTTTGCTTTAATGACAGCGTGCACTCGAGCTCCACATGTTGGTTCAGAACCCTCTGATCAACTAGTCTGAAAACATGCATCAATGGAAGAAATAGCACAAAAATGATGTACAAATTGTGTACAAGAGCACAAACTGAACATGGACACAAGTTTGCATAAATTCGAACAGTGAGCGAGAAATAAAGCAGAGTCTTGATTGTTTCTTCATTTTTATGGTCATAACATTCTTTTCTTGTAATTTTTTTCTAAATGCTAAAACTTTCTGTTTATTTCCAGGTTTAAGTGAAACAAATCCCCGCTTTTCAATGTGGTCTCAGATTTTTTTTGACCCCATTGTACATGTGTGTGTATGTGTGCGTGTGTGTGTGTGTGTGCGCATATATCAGGGTTACTAATGTAAGCCACATGTAGGACTTAGTGCTGATGGCTCAAACTTGTCGAGCAGCTGTGCTCTCATTGGCCATAGCAAGATGGGAAAATGGGTCTCCGTGGGTAAAAAAAAAGGGAAAAAGAAAGAAAGGGAAAAAAAAACAAACAACCTTACGTCAACAAACGTGAAAGAAAGCCCTCGGCCCAAAGTCCCAACACTTCCACATGCATCACAGAGCACGGCACGAAGAGCCCGGCCCGGCTCTTCGCACACAGAGGATCGAGTAATAAATAAATAAATAAACAAGCAGCAGAAAGAGAAAGGGGAATAAAAACGACAGGCCCAAATTGAACATTTGCCTGACATGATGGAGAAGCTATTTTTTATATTTTTACTTTTTTTTTCTCTGCTGTATTGCCCCTGTTCTGCATCAACAATAACACATTTCCCCCACTGCGCTCCCAGCTGATTCCCCGGCACTGAACTGCGCTTATGAATTATCTGACACTTTTCCCTGCCTTCTCCTCTGACAACCAGCTCCGCGTGGAAATTTCAAGGCACCTCTGCTGACAAGCAGAAATATCAATATTTGAATAAATTGTACATTTTGAAACTCTCTCACTCTCTCTCTCTTTCTGAAATTCTCTCTCTCTTTCTCTCTCTCTCTCTCTCACGCTCACTCTCTCACTCCCTCTCTCATCCAGTGGAGCGGGGTGAAGTTGTTTTCTTTTTTATCAGGTCTTATCCCCAGGAGCCCTAAAAGGAAGAATTCAGAACGCAGCATTTTCATCATGAGAGGGCTGCTCTGAGTGACATCTGAAACAGGCATCAGAGTCGACCTGATGAAGTTTACTTCCTTCAAACTACAAAACGCCAGCTTTGGATTTTGTTTTTTTTTGTTGTTGTTGATGTTGTTTTCCCAGCCCCCTTCCCTCCCTCCTTCCCTCCTCTTCTTCTGCTCAAGGAATGAGAGAGAAAAAAAACAAAAACAATGCAAGATGGCTGAGCAAAAGGGAGCATTGTTGATTCACAAATTGACAGGCCAGTCTTTAAAGTACTCTGCTTTGCGGAGAGTCTTCAGGTGTACGTATGTGTGTGCGTACACGTGTTCGGGAGGTTAGTTGCTAGTTTTTCTTTTCTGTCGTTTCGCTGGGCTGACAGAGACAGATCCAGCGGCTGATTAGAAGGAACTTGTTAGGATTGAGTCTTAGAAGCCGCTGACTCTTCCTGCTAACAAGCGTGCAGGAGAATACAATATAAAGACAACAAAACGCTGTCATTAACATTTATGAGTGCTGCAGGTGTCAGTCAAGATGTTGCCATTACAAATAAAGTAATTTAACGTGAATGGAAGAAGGAACCGTCAGAGAGGGGGGTGGGAAGGGGGGGGGGGGGGGTCTGTTCTGGTGGGCACCAGCGGTTTTTAATTTGCATGCCAGAGACTGTTTATATGGCTCTCTAATAGGGACGTCAGAGCGCTGGCGAACGTTCTTGAGCGGAGCCGAGACAAATGTCACCCGTATTTTATAAGAGCGATCATGTTTAATAAAATGCATCATTAGAGATGAGATCAATATGAAAGAGCCTGGCCTGTTCAACCAAAACAAACATGACGAGCTCAACGCTCCCCTCCCTCCTCAAAACCCACTACTCCCCCTCACCAAGCACACCTTCTACTCTTTGTTTATATCTTCAGCATTAGACTTGCAGCATAGGATGTAATCATTAAGTCATTGTGTACTGCAAGGAATGAAATGGCATCTTCAAGACGATGACTACATCCTCACATTCACTTCCAAATCTATTCAAGGAAAGGAAAAGGAAGTGTTAAAGGAATTTGGGTAATTGCACCACTTCACATTGTCTGTGTTTATAAGTGAGCAAGCAGTAATTACAACTGAAAAGTAATTGTTCACTGGACAGTTGTATAACTTTGATCTCGTACGAAAACCTTGCAAAAGTCATGCCTTACATCAGATAAGCATAACATTGGTCTCAAGGAGGTAGTCAAAATAGGCCATTTCAGAGAACATTTATTTTGTTGTAGATTATTTTCAAGCACTTAAGTTTCCATTCTTATATTTTTACATCATTTGAAAACTCTAGTTGTAAATAACAAACAGACCAACAGAAATGGTCCGAAACTGCTTACATTAACTTATAGTCTAAAAACTTTTCAGTTTCAAAGCTATGACTGCGAATAAGCATCTCATCTTTGTGTTCAATGTATTTCAATTAGAATTTAAACCTGCCTGCATCCTTAAACTCTTTCTAAATCTACTTAGATCTCATTATAGGAATTTGGATAAGGGCTCCACTTCACACGGCCTGTCCTCAAAGAACAAAGAATAACAAATATTGGAATACCTTTGACATCAAACAATGACTGCTGAACACTTGTACCAGCTCTTTTGTAGTGTGAAGGGTGACTCTAAGCAGGTTTGTATTCAGTGTCAGTCTGTCTGTTTCTCCTGCATTTCTGTCTGACTTCTCCCAGTAAGAAGATGTGTGTGTGGTGGGGGTGGCCCTTCTTTAGCTCTACACCAGCCGCCACCCTGTCCTTTTCAGTCACTAATGATAGATTGTCCAGCCCCCCACCATCAGCCCCGACCCCTTGTGATGCTAGGCTGAAGCTCAGTTCTGGGGTGGGTCCTGTCACCCTTATTGCACTGAGACAGAAAGCCGAAGATCTTCAGCCCTTGATTTTACGTCTCTTCTACACTCAAACGTTGAGTGGCTGAAGAGGTGTGAGAATGTGTGTCAAAATGTAACCCCTTCACCACTTAACCCTCTTAAGCCCATTAACCCTGAGAAGTCATCATTATCAGTTTTATTTCTCAGAGACTCAGAGAAATTCTTCATTTCTAGACTTTCAAATCATATTTATGCTTGTAAGAGGAAAAGAAGATTATTATGGTTTGAACATAATTCAGATGTTGTGTATACCGTGTAGTTTTGTGGAAGCTTTGAACTTAGCAAGATTACATAACTATTCATTTCCAGTAGCTACTTCTTAATTCATAGTAGTATTGAATAATACGTTAATTACTTTATTATTATTATTTAATAACTAAATAATAAGGCCTTACTGAGGGGGCAAGAGGTTAATAGTCACGTGTAGATTTAAGCCAAGCACGGATCTGGACATACACACGTCCGTCTGATGTATGCGTTGTGCTGCCACATGACAACACAATACAGACCCCATTTCTGTGTGTGTACACTAGCTAATAAGAGGCGGTGTCTGGTGAACAGGAATTGCTCTGGCAGGCCTGTGATCTGCGCGTGCCTATCTGGAGGAGAGAATTCGTCGGCGTTCAGCTTCTCTTCCCCCCTTTTTCAATTTCGCCCCAGTCCCGGTGAACTAACACTGCACTGATGCCTTTCACCCTCCACTGGCCACAGCCTCACCGCTAATCAGGATTACTCCACTCCGTCAACACTGATTTCAATAAAAAGAAAAAAAAGACAGAGCGAGAGAGGGAGAGAGAAAGACAAAAACATTATCATAAATATAGAGGCACAGGGGCCGGCCTTGCTGGCTGGTTGTCGTGGCGATAGCAGAAGGTGATTAAAATCTCATTCGACGGGAATCCAACTGATTCGGGGTGGTCAGACAGAAGAGGACATGCATACATACACAGACACAATGTATTCCTTCTTTGTGGAGTATTTCCATTTATGCCATCTGTATGATTGTAGCTAAATGTTGCTATGCCTCAGCTTTAAACTAAGTAAAAATGAACTGTTAGTATTAAAAATAAAAGCTGTAAAGTTTTCCATTACATTGAGGACATTCAGTCCTTTCTGAGTGCTAAATACATGGCCACACACACTGCTGGTATAAGCTGGCAGTGTGTGATTATTACTGGTCTTGCCCTGAAGTCACTTCTGATTGCCCATGCTCAGACAAATTGGCACAAAGTAGATTCCATGACCAACAAATGATGGCGGTAGTAGTCTGAGCTCTTCAGAGCCTGGCTATCTCACACTGAGGCACATTTCTGTCATGAGATGACAAAAAAGCACCTTAATCAAACACTTTGGACTGCCCTCCATCCCCAAAGCACCTACATGCTAACATACTGGCATGATCATTAAACTGACGTGACATGTGACCTCATTCCCCCGCATGCTATGCGACTTCTTCAGTGAAGCAAATTACCAAGACATGTCCTTAAATTACTGTTTTCATGGTTGAAGTGGGGGAATATTTAGCCCTGCCTGGGCTGTGTAAGCGTGTGTAAGGGTGCATGTTGTGTGTGTGTGCGAATGTGTGTGGTTTAATTACCCTGTTGACACGTGTAGCTATCTGATGCAACACTGCTGCTAGTCGGTGAAACCCCTGAACAAACACGCTATCACTGAGAAAACAGTTCCAAGGTATGTGCTAAAAAATACATATATCCGTGAAACACAGACACTTAGAAAACGAATATTGACTTGTATTGTCTCAGGGGCTAGCAGGTTTTACCTCTTAAACGGCTCAAAATGTTTTTCACACTGCCTCGCAGCATGCTTGGGCTAATAACACAACAGCAAAACTACAAAATGGTGGGAGGAGGGGGTGTTGTTGTTGTTGTTTTAGCTCAACATCATTATCAATCCCAGAGGAGAGTGGAAAGGGTGCGAAAGTGCAAGTCAATGTGTTCATTGTCCCTCCATCCAACAAGGTGCCAGTCCTCCAAAGCTGTGTGAGATCAGACTAAGTGGCTGGCTTGTTTTCCCAGCAATTAAAGACTGCAGAATCAATGGAAGACAAGGCAAAGCGCGCTGCCATTAAGCTTGGTTAGGAGGTCGTAAAGTTAACCTGTTGAGGACTGCTGAGGAAGAGGGCTATGGGGGTATGGTGTATGGCGCATGTGTGAATGTCCCTTCTGAAAATATACAATAAGCTCAAAAAGAGTGTGGTACCAAAAAAGGCTTTATGGTTTTCAACAATAGCAGAACTAAAGGCAGCCTTTTAAAAAATGATTTCCATTCATGTACTTTTATGCATATTTTAGCACATTTAATAAAAATGCCTCAATGGAAACAGCAAATGTTGTATGAAATCCCCATATTTGTTATGCAAGTTTGCACATTCATTTAGATAAAGCCACAAAAAAAGAAATGAGATAAATTATAATGGAAACACATTTGCTAAATACTATAAATATGCCTAGAATAAAGTCATATGCCTGATCAAGTGATTCCATTATTAGTCCAAGTATGAAACAGAAGGTAACAGGTACCAGTGGACTGATGAAGAAATCAACCTATCTACCAATATTTTATTACCAAAGAAGAAAACACAATATTTTACACAGTAGATTGATATACATATAAAGGACCTTGAGCCATCTTAATATGTCAGTGCCAGTTTAGTCTCTTACAGTGTAAAAGCCAATCATTAAAATAAAGCAAATCAGCAAAGACATGATGCCCAAAAGCCAAAGATTCTCTGTACAATCACTGCATATTTTCTGTTTATTTTTTACTTTTATAAATGAATAGGTGGATGGAAACCTATCTTCCATCTCAATCATCTATAAATTACATTATATTTTATAGAAGTCATGTACAGACTTATGTAGCATTAACATGGTTCTTAATCATTTGGATGTGCTGTATAATTTTATGTGTATATACACTCAGTGGTGTGAATGTAATGTAAATGTAAATGTACGTATACATGTGGACTGAGTGGTGTTTGTATGTGTAGAAGGGTGTAGGGTGCTGTATGTGTGTAGGTGCACTGGGTGCTGTGTACGCGCAGACACATTAAAGAGTGACTAAAGACTCGTCTGGCTTGTGTCAGGTTGACAGGGCAGGGCAGTTAAACAGAAGGAAGTGAGGGAGTGACCCGAGAGGCCAGACTCTTTGAGGAGATAATGTCCAACTTTCTCCTCTCTCTCTTTCTCTCTCTCTCTCTCTCTCTCTCTCTCTCTCTTTCTCTCTCTCTCTCTCTCTCTCTCTCTCTCTCTGTCTCTCTATGCCTCCCACAGGCCAATTAAAGCTCCTCCACTCACAGGAAAAGTTGGCTAGGACTTCCTCTACTCCCTCCCCCCATTTGCTCTGCTTAGCAACTCTTCATCAACACACACACACACACACACACACACACACACACACACACACACACACACACACACACACATACGCTCGCAGCTGTTGCATTCCCTTCCCAACATTCAACATACCTTTCTCTCATCTCTCCTCTCCCTTATTGTGTCATTAAAACCCAGTGGGATCGGCATAGCCATGCCTGTCCACTATGTTCACTACAGGAGTGGTCAGTGTGCTGAGACTGCAGTAAGCAGAGGTGGCAGCTGCTGCCATGCCTGGCACGCAGGCAGTACATTGTTGTGATTGGCGAGGCCTGGCGTTGTTCAGCGGGCTCCTACCATCATTTTTGTGTGCCGGCCTGGTGGTGAGAGAGAACCAGCCTCATGCTGATTCTCCAGCTGGGTCTTTTTAGAGGAACAGTGATGAACTAGGGTCAGATTTTTTCCTTTATGTTGTAGCAAATGACATAGTGATATAGTGATTGAAATGTGCGGTTGTTTGTGTGTTCTATGTAGAAAATATGTATATATATACACACTCATACATACTTGGAAAAAGTCTGGTTCTATTGACTTACATTAAAAGTAAAGCAGGTTTTTTCCTTGTCCTGTAAAGGTCTCATTTTGGACATGCAAGGTTTTGCTCCAACAACATTGATATACTGTTTATGGTCTCTGTACAATGTGAGACTCTGCTGTGTCAGCATTTATAATTAGATAATTAGACACTTTACGGAGTCCTCAGAGGATAGATAAAGAATTCACAAAGGGGCCCCAACCATTCCAGAAAAGTGTCATCAACAAGCTCCAAAGAGGATTTCCTTGTGCTTTTTTCATTCTTTTTTGCTCTAGCAACAAGGAAGTTTCTGCCTACATGTCTCTCACAGAAGCTGATTGTCATTAGCTTCTTTGATTCAACCCACTGAGTTTAGCAGGCTGGTGGTCAGTTTGGCCAGATTAGCTCCTGGCTATGAAAGTGAACCAGTGCTGAAGCGCTAATGGGGCGAGATGTGGAGTGAAGGGGGAGGAGAGGAGGGACGGTCATTCCATCAAGCTTGGAGGTAAATAATCAACAAACAGCCAGAGAAGGACAAGCTCCTTCAGTCACAGCCACCTTAATCAACACTTAAGGAATCAAATTGGATTTGGCCTATCAGCACCTAATAGACTGCAGATTGTTTGTGTGCACTTCATTGGGGGGAGGATATGTGTGTTTGAGCGCAAGTAGTGTGTGTAGATGCATATATGCACGCTGTAATATGGTTAGACACAAGTGAGAGGGGTTGGGTTTGTTTGTCCAGTGTAGTGATAAATATGCTCAACAAATATATTGCTGCTGTCAAGGCAAAACCTTGAATCCCCATTTTTGTTTTACAGTTTTTGACATAATTTGAAAACATCTGTTGATCTTTACATTGTGTGCAAATTTCATGAGTAATGAATCAAAATAAATAGCTCAAAATAACTTGGGGGGAAAAAAGTCTGGTTCCACTGACTTACATTAGAAGTGAAGTGTGTTTCTGATAGTACAATATGATGATGCTTTATGATATTTGAGTTAGCATTAATACAGTAAACTAACCACTGCTTATAAAATACTGCTGCTCTGTGGTAAATGAATATCTCACAAACTTAACATGGTTTGTTTTGACTGGACTGTTTTGTTCACAGAAGTTTAAATGGTAAACAAACAGATTTACAAGTCAACTTAGTTGTATTATTAGTATTTTAAACAGGTCTTTTAAAGCAGCAACCAAAAGTCATAAAATGTATTTAAGTTTTTCCTAGCTAAAAATGAGTTTTGCCATGTGATTCCAATACCAGCATAAAAGATATATAACACGAGGTTATGTATATGTGCGACTTTCAGCATGATATCCTGTAGGTCGAACAGAAGAATGCCATTTTTAAAAAGTATCCCATAAACTCAGTGCCCCGCAGGGACTTGTGGTTTTCTGTGTCATTATATAACTGTAAACTCCTGGACAGATGAGATTGGCTAATGTTTTGCAGATGCGGGCAGCTCCTTTGGCCCAAGGCTTCAGAGATTTGAGAAAGTGCTGCAAAGCTGAGGGAGACTGAATGTGCTGCTAGGCTTTAACTCATGACTCAGGGTGGACAAGCTCTCACAGTGAGGTCACTCCATCACACACTCATGGAGGCTCCAGATTGCTCACACACACACACACACACACACACACACACACACACACACACACACATACACACACACACACACACACACACACACACACACACACTCAGTAGTGTGTGAGAAGTCCAGTTCCTAAGCATTTGTATGTGTGTATACAGGTGGGTGTGCTACTCAACACGCACTTAGCTGGAAATTACCCACAACATATTTCAACTATTCTGTCATTAGTGTTGTGAATAAAAGTCGTGCCCTTTTGCTTATGACACATTCCAAACACTCTGGAAGCTTTATTTTCTCTCGCTCTCCCTTTCTCCCTTTTCTCCCTTTCTCTCTCTCTCTCTCTCTCTGTATGTGCTGTCAAAAGCAGATGTTAAAGGAAAGTGGGGGAAAAAGTAAATATAGCCAGTAAAAACTCCACAGCGAGGCTGTTCCTGCTGTTATTTTTCGTCCGCCACTGTTTCTCCTGCGCTCAATGAAGGGCAGTGGCACAATACTTTTTCATTCAGCATATTGAACAGCCTCCCGGACAAGCCGCCGAGTGTTTTTATTGTTAATCAATGCCAATCCATTCCGAGCCTTGATGTTAAATAGAGATCAATACAGGCAAGCTGTGGCTGGATCTGATTTCAATCGGCCGGCCGAGCAGTGGGTTTTAATCGGAGGGTAAATCAAAGCCAGGGAACATAAGTCAGGTGAATTAAAACAGACTGCTGGGGACCTTTCTCGCTGCCCGACCAGCACCAGGAAATACCTGTCATATTTTATTATGGCTGCCAAACCAGGTTTATTCACCACCTCTTAGCTTTTTTTCACCCTTTCTTTTTTTCATTTTAGAGAATGTGTGGGGGGTGGGGTTGGGGGGGTGTCGCTAAATAGCCAACGATAAAAAAGGACATCTAAGTCCTTTAGCAGCTCACCGTCCAGATTGAGGGAGAACAGAGAGAGAGTGTTCCCCTTTTTACACGTCTCATCTTTAATGATTGATTCAGAGAGAGAGAGAGAGCAGGCAAAATCGATGGCGGCCCTTTACCTTCAGCAAGCCACATTTCATCTGGAAAAAGATCATAAGAATCGCCCTGATTTGCGAATTAGTTCTCAGGGATCAGGCCTGTGAGTCACACTACACTACAGAGACTCTCGCGGGTATGATAAAAAAAGAGGGGGGAAAAAATTGAATCAGCACTTGAACCCTCTTTTTCTCCACCTTTGAGGTGTAAAAACCCACAGGCATCCATAATACGCTGCGTGTCTTAAATTTTTGCCACTTCTCTTCAAAAAAAAGCCCCCTTTTATCTCTGTCTCTCTGTGTTTGGCACTCTTTCTTTTGGAGGACTCTTCAAGCAGGAGGGCCGTGTGTGTGATGGGGGTCGAAGGGCTTCACTGTTTTCCTGTAGATAAGCATCATCAGAGAGCGTCGTTAGTCGACCCCCCCTCGGAAAAAGCCCCATCCGCGAGGTCGGAATCCATACGACTCATGGGGGTCGGGCAGATTTAATGAAATATGGCCGCTGCTATAGCGGTGATTGATCGGGCGAGTGGCCGCGGCTTCTCCGGGCCGCTCCGTGGCCCTCTCCTCCTGCGGTCCATCTATGATGATAAATTAGCGTTAGATGGAGCCTAATGAGTTTACTAAACATTTGGGATTTGCGCTAATAAACTGGCAGACTAGGAAGCTAGCAGCAAGTGCGAGCAATCCCTGAGCTCCCCCTTATCGCAGGGACATGACAGTTAAACCACGCTTCCAATCTGCCATCGATTCATCATCCTGGCGCCATTGTGCATGCTTCACAAGAGGATAATTATGCAGCCACCACATCACAAGCGCTCATATTTCCCTGAGAGAGCTAGCGGCCGGGCTAGCACCAATCACCCGACGCCTGCACACTACTTTATTGATAAGATTTTTTTTTCATCATTATTATTATTGTTGTATGCTCAACAACTTTCTTCTGGATTGAGCGCAACAGCATAATTTGTTGCCGGGTGAATAGCACTGATAATGAAGTCGCTTTAACACACTCCCTGTAACCACATTTTGGCAACTAAATTTAAAACAGCCTGCCCTTCATTCCTGGTGTTTTTTTTGCCTCTCTCTGTCATTTAGATGCGGCTGTTGATAAAGTAGCAAATTTGATTTATTGCACATTAATAGGATATAAGATGGTTTTGCTAATTGTCTTTGTGTTGTGAGAGCAAACAGCTCTTGACTATTGAGCAAATATTTGCCATCTCTAATGACGCCGTATCAACTGCACCTGACCTCCTGCAACACCCATAAATCAGCATCACACCCCATATTTAAAAGCATGAAAATCAGGCCCTGCTTTTAGCCTAATAAACTGCTGGACAGCACTAGGGTCCTGGACAGCGTAATTGCTGGGAATAATACTAATGAGGTCTTGGGAAACATGAGTAGAGGTTCTCTTATAATGACAAATCGCCGTGAGCTAGAGCAGGGCTTTCCGTCTGCTGCTCTCTTACTCTCTGAACCCTGAGCTGCTCACTCATTTGTATGTTCCCTGCATTTCTGTGTTCTCTTTACTTAGGAGCATTTCAGCCTTGCATCATGCTCATGCAGGGCAATCGCAACACATGCACACAGGTCTTGCTTCACAATAAGAAAAATAGCTACAACTCGATCCCCCTCTCTTCCTCCGCCACGAGCGAATGTAATCTGCACTCAAAGGTCCTTTTCATTCGACGGGTGAAAATGTGCTTTTGTTATCAACGGACAGGCCGCCGGCCGATAATCTTTTGACAGTGTAGGAGGGAGGGAGGGGGCTATATTTAGAGATAACTTGTCAGCTTTAATAAATGATACTTATTTGCTGCAGTTTTTGAAGGTTTGGTGGAGGATGGCTCCAGCAGGGCAGGCTCTGGGGACCAAAGCGGCCAAGGCCCAGTGCTTCTCACTGGGGGGAAACTGATGGCTTGTGCCCAATGTCCAGATCGCTGGCCTGTGACCTGCGAGTGGTGCGAGCAGTACCATGTCCAATACAATCCACACACAGTTTCCTAACCTAATCTCAGCGGTGTCACACGACAAATTGCCACATTCGGAAAAATGGGAATGGATGGAGATGGGCGGGGGAAGTGGTGGAGGGGGGGAGTTGTAGGTAAAGAGAGAATAAGGTTGGGATGATGAGATGTTGGGGGTGGATGGATGGATGGAAAGATGGTAGGAGAAGAGCTGGATATCTCCTATAATGTGTAGAGAGGCAGAAGAGTCCCAGCAGCAGTCTCGTCCCGTCTGATTTACAAACCTCTGCTAATGCGAAACAAATGCTGTGGGTGTGAATCTGCACTTAGTCGCACAGTGGCAGGAAAAAAAATCCCTCTACATGGCTCTGGCCTGTGACTCACTACAGCATCCACAGGCCCAGAGAGGGTAATGAGGGCAGCATTTACTGCCAGCCGCGTGCCGCACTCCACAAACTACACCAGCGCATCCATTAACACAATTAAACTCCATAAAGACACACCACACCTTTGAAATAACAATGGTTAGCAGCTCTATTTCACAAAGGGCATTCTGAGATTCAGAGAAAGGCTAAACATGCTTGAACTAAGTAATATACTGTATATGTAAGCACATTATGTAAAATGTCATGTCTATTTTTTTTACTCTTTTTGCATAAGTTGAAACCTCCAATTACCTTTTGCATTGTGATAAGATTTCCTGATAAATGGACCAGTAGAACACTACAAAATTACTTTTGGATTGTACAACTTACATGATAAGTCAAGAGATTTGACTTAGTCAGTCCTGCTTTTCCACTTTTTATGCACTATCATCATTTTGGGGAAAATATTTTCTTAACATATTGACAATATATTTTTGTGCCTCTTTTACTTAGTTCAATCACACTTTATCAGTTTATTGTGGTGTGATAAGTTTTTAGGTTTACAGGTAAAATGGAGTTCTTTGTTCACAACAGTGATGATTGGCATGTCTGTTTTTCACAGAACATATTTAAGAGTACATGCTAAAGTTCGTAGAGAGCAGACGGGACAGAGTGAGGAGGGAGGGAAGGAGGGTGAGGTTTTGAGAAGCTCTCAGCTGGACGCTGGAAATGAGAACATGCTGCCTGCATTCATGAAGAGCAGCGTCACAAACCCTGGCCATGCATTCCACACAGTCCGCGCCTAACCAAAACTGATCCAATTTGCCTGGTTGTTATTCAAAAGGAACATGCACCCACGCCTGCCTATTGAGTAACAACAGACCCTCTCCAACTGTCTGGGGTGCATGTGTGTGAGAGTGTGTGTATGTTTGTGTGTGTGTGTGTGTGTGTGTGTGTGTGTGTGTGTATTCCTGTTCCAATAAAATGAATTTGACATTGCTAGTGTTTGTATCAGTGAGACTTTGTTAAAATGTAATCTTATGTACATTAAAATCAGATTGAAGCACACTGTAAATGTGGAAGAGAGCAGGAGATTATCTGTTCTTGTTTCTCTGAGGTTTGAATTGATGCAAAATGTTGCTTTTGTTCATCTAAACCACAATTTTGATTTGCATTGTTCCATTCAAAGTGTTTGTTTGAGTTAAATAAGCTGTTTTGGTGCTGTTGCCATAAGTCATATTGTAGGTTTTACTGATGGATCGTTTTTGTGTTTAAGTGGTTTTGTCAGTGATTGTGTTTATTTGTGTAGTGTGTTTGTGTGTGTGTGTGCGGTCGTCGTACTTGCAGCATGCTATGATGACAGGCTCAGCAGGAGCATTCACACTGCCCGACAAAAGGGGTGTGTCGCTGCTTTGTGCTCTCAATCAAATAAAAGGCCTTTTTAGAGCACATATGTCCCTCTCCTCACAGTTCACTCAGATTAGATTCTTAATACCCCCCCAACCACACACACACACACACACACACACACACACACACACACACACACACTCACACACACACACACACACACACACACACACACAAACTCCAGTTGGTTTATTTAAACTCTCCTCCTTCTTAAGCTCTCTCTTTCCTCTTCCTCACTTCTTTCTGCTGATGCCCCAGCTTTTGCAATGATGTCCACTGCACTTTCTCACCAGCATGTTTGTGTGTGTGTGTCTGTGTGTGTGTGTGTGTGTGTGATTTGTCTTTCAGCAGAGACTCAGTGGAGCCACTTTCTTCCGTTCTCTGGGCCCATGCAACATGTCTTATAACAACACCAGCTCAGAGCCCCCTCCTCTCAACACATGCTAAAGCCATTTCCCCCCACACACATGCATGGGTTAGGGTTAAGTTGGTGGGGGAGACAGGCTGCGCTCATGGTCATTACTGAAAAACAAAACAGCTCTGCATGACTGATGTCACTGCTGCATTCAGTACGTCCAAAAGCCTCCCAAAGACTGAAAAAAACTTTAGAATGCCACCCAGATACAACAACATGCAAAACAGGTGGTGGACTTTGTTTACATTCCTAATTTTAAGCTCAACTGCACGTACAACCCTATTGAATTAGAATTTTTAACTATAAGATTTGAACTATTATTAGTAACATATTAGTTACGCAATAATTACTGAATAATAAGACCTAAGATTTAATATAGACTGTATAAGGCAGCATATTTCAGTTGATGAAATAACAAAGAGTAGGTGATATGGAAAATCAACACTATTCTTCAAAATACATTTTAGTGACACTTGATATGCATCATAGTATTTAGTGTTTCTGAGGTTTGGTAAGTTGAAATAGACTAAATAACCAGTAGTGTATTTTAAAAGTATTATCACATATGATCAATATTATTATTTTATTTAAGGCTTTACACACTACACTGCAGTTAAACAGGACTACTTATACTCTCGATGTAATGAAACATGCAGCTGGCAGCTGTGCTAGCTGTGCCAACAATATCCATGATGTGCTCAAGCTAAATGTGTTGTAACATCATTTGATGTAATGAATCACAAGTCATTCAATCAATCAACCAGTCAATCATTTCATTGTCCATCCTTAAAACTGTAATGGGCCATATTTGGCTTCTCTCTCTCATAGCTACATAACTTATATATCAGTTAAATTTTATAGAAATAACTGAATAATTTCAAGTTGTCACTGCATAGAAAGTCTTTCACTGCACTTCAATACAAAAGTTTGACTTTTCTGCATGCACACTTTCTGCTGCACTTTGCCAAACTGAAATTGTACTTGTCAATGTTTTCTTTTGTAAAATTATAGTCTAGGAAATAGTTTTGAAGTGTAGTGTAAAAAGTGTGTAATGCACTACATCTGTTAGCCTGCAAGTGCGGTGCGCGCCCAGGGTAGTGGCGGCAAGGTTTTGGCTTTTTGACCACTCTGGCTGTTTCTCGTTTTCTGTGTGAGTGCGAGCGGAGTGCTGCCTGCCAAAAGCAGGTTAAGCTCTCTGCCTTTCCCCCTCCTGTAGATCTGGCAACCCTGCCTCTACCCCTCCTGGAGATCTGGCAACCCTTCACTTCCTGGCATAAAAGGTGACAATCTTCATTAAAACCTCTTACAGACAACTGTCAGTTATCCTCAGTTAGAGGAAGCCAGCTGTTCTCTCTCTCTCCCTCTCTCTCTCCTTCTCTCTGTCTCTCTCTCTCCCTTTCTCTCTCTATCTAGTGAGTCGGAGCTCATGGTTTATAAGCCGCGTGCGTTCTGAAGAGTTTCAAGGTGAGAGTGTCATCTGCTCTGAGCGCAGAAAGGTATTTCTGAATATCATTATTTTTGTGCACAAAGACAAAGGACCAATTAACAAATAATTTTAAAAGACTGCTGTGCTACAAGTCACACTAAGTGTTGCACAAAGGGCTTTAAATATGTTAATAGCTGTAATACATTTACATATAAAAACAAGTACACATTTTTATAGTCAATCATTTTTCAGGCAAGTTCTGAAAGTTTTCATATACTTATAAAACTTATATTAGTCTGCAAAATAGGACCAATGTCATTTCCACACTCTTATAACTATATAACATATGTTAGTTACATCATAGTTACTGAATAATGCATAGCAGTAAGTAAATATACTAAATAATAAGCCTGTTGTTTAAGGAGTTATGTACAATATTATAAACACAAATCCAGCCTTTTCCATGCACACTGTCTCCTGTAGTTCTCCAAAGAGATATACTCCTCTTGGCATTAATAACTGAGTAATACGCCTGCATTTTACTTCAACTGTAAAAACACATTATTTTATATTAACTTCAATATGAAATGTTTTAGCCAAATCACAATATAAAAAGAAACAGCTGTAGTCATATCCGAATAATGTTAAACGATATGTGAAAGCTGGTTTTTATCGTGTAGCTGATAAGGCAGTGTGGAAGAATGTGCGGTAGTGTGTTTGTGCTATCAGCGTACTCCCTTAGAGGGGTTTCTGACATCTCTGACTGTCTCCTCTACTCCCTCTATCTCACCCCATCCACTCCTCCGCACACACACACACACACACACACACACACACATAAACGTTCCCTTGTACATGCGTCTCTCAGAGAAGGTTCACACGCCACAGGCAGAATCAGACAGACCTGAGCCAAGCACCGTGTGACTGATGCTTCAAAAGCGCCACGCAAAACACACCTGCACCAAAAAACAGCAGCCGCTTAGCACAGCCAGATACACACACACACACCGCATTAATGACCTCTTAGAATAACACAAATACCCCCCACCAGCACGGCGGTGCTCCAGAAAACACATGCCGCAAACGCAGCGCAGAGGGAATGGAGCTTTTTATTGCTGCGTAGGCTTCTTTAGCAGTGGTCAGTGGAATTTGTAGCACGGCTCGAGCCATCAGCTTACTTATTCAGTAGGTAAGCTGGCTGAAGGGGAAAGAGATGGTCTTTATTTTCTACAGTATGTGTGTATCTGTGTACTCGTTTTCATATATTTTCTGGACAACATGGTCCTGACTTTGTAAACAGCTTTCCTTATGAAAAGCATTATGTGGCAGAAAGGATGAAGACATTTTTTGGTCACTGAGGTAAAGGTTAGGTTTAGGACTGGCCTTATAAATTATGTATGAAATGTATATAAATAGATATAAGCGATTACATTTGTAATACATAGAGGATAGTGTACTATTATATAGGTAATTTCACATGTGTAACACATATGACACATTTTTCAATTTTTATTCTTTACATCATTTAAGAACAGTGGTGTTCAATTACTCACTTACTTGGACACACACACACACACACACACACACACACACACACACATACACATATGCCATATATATATATATATATATATATATATATATATATATATATGTGCCATATTATTACTAAATATAGGCAGGTAGCTAGCGGTATGTTATTACATAGCTATTACATATTACACATGCAGTTAATACATATTTAACCTAAGGATGTAGGGTCATATCAATTTCCCAAGTATTGTATATATACTCACACATATCCACATTTAAAAATAAAATTTTTATTATTTAATAAAAAAACATTGGTGTGACCCTATGTCCTTAGATTGTATAAAAACAAGTGTGTGTGTGTGTGTGTGTGTGTGTGTGTGTGTGTGTGTGTGTAAGGTAACGGTAACAGAAAGCTTGCTGACTGCCTCATAAATAAGGGCAGCAGAACACACCTGTGCGGCTGCTGTAGTGCGGCTGTGAGGCTGTTACCTGGCCAGAGATATATCTGCTGTCTGCTCCCCCATTAATCAGAACTAATGAAGCTCTAGGCTCTCTCTCTCTCTCTTCCTCTCTCTCTCTCTTTCTCTCTCTCTCTCACACATATACTCTTATAAAAACAACTCTCTCCCCACACACGGACACATGAACACAGGGTATGAACTTGCACACACACACACACGCTTACTTACACACGGCACTCACTCATGCACCCATGAATGTCACCTGCGCAAAGAACAAGAAAAAAAAAAAGATGCAGAACTGAAATGGCTGGAGGCAAGAGTAACAGCTGAGCATCCCTCTGCTGCTTACTACAGGAGAGAGAGGGTGTGAGAGAGAGGGTGAGAGAGAGAGAGAGAGAGAGAGAGAGCAACAGAGCACTCTCCACTTAACACTCTCTTAATTACCCTGCGTACAGGTCTGTGAAAACCTGCCATTCAGAAGCTTTTCCAAACTAGCCTCTCTCTCTCTCTCTCTCTCTCTCTCTCTCTCTGTCTGTCTCGTCCAGGTCCCTCACACACACCTCCCCACCATGCAGCCCTCTCTGCTCCGCCGCTGATATGTAATTAAAGACATCTCCAAAATCCTCCTCGACAGCCCAGGATGCAGCCAAAAATGTAAATGACATTAAGGGAGACAATGAATTGAATTTTTTTGTTTAATGTCCCTTTTTTGGCCGCCACTCATTTCCATAGTGCTTTCTTTTTCCCCTCCAACAAAAGCTCTGACCTTCTAAATGCTGGCATTTGTTCAGCCCGAGCTCAGAGCAGGCCACAATCGAGCATCCGCATGCTGGAGAGAGGGAGGAAAGACAGCAGTTCAAGAAGAGCTGCACCGTCACATGTAAGAGAAGCAAACAAAAGATAGGAAAAAAATCTATAAAAATACAAGAGAGGAAACATTTCAAGGAACGGAGCAGGACAGTCATCGGAAGCCTGTTTGTATTTAGTGATAAAAGGGGAAAAAAAGAAAGAAGAATCCTGAGAGTACGTGAGGATTTCTCTGCACACGATGTTCTGGCAAGGCCTGCTAATAATCAGCCATAATCCTTTTGGACAAGCCCCCTCGTATGGAAATATAATGAATGTTAAGCGAAATCAGCAACAGGCCCGAATTACGGCCAAGGCCCAATAGGAGAACAGGTGCAGGCGGCTAAGCTATAGGAATAAAACCGTCCCGCCACACAACTGTGTACAGACAAAAGAAGAAAGGGGAAAAAAGTCAATCTCATGCATTATTCAGCGGAGGGGAGGCTGTCTGCCAGGGGTCAGGCTGTCTTGACCTTTGTGACAGGAAGTGAAAGGGAGATCGGTGGCTAGGAAAGCCCTGATCAGCGCCAGAGTCAGGACGGTATTATTAGATCCGCGGATGAAGACGAAGCTGAAGAAATCACCCACAATCCTCTCCTGACGTAGTGGTCTGCTATCACGGGTGCTAACCTGTCTGGTAGAGCTTATGTAGCGCACATCACTTTTATGCTAGACCCCTACGATCCATCTCACCCACTATTTTTTACCTTCTTTCAAAATCCCTGCAGATCAATAATCCATGCCAATGCGGGGGTGAAATATTTAAAGATGCACTGCGATCGAATTTCTGCAACAGCTGTTAAATGCAACTAACTTTTTCTTTCTTTTTCTTTTTTCCCCCCTTTTTTTTCCTAAGCTGTACCAAAGTCCAAGAGAAAATAGGATAAACAGATGTCTGGCTTGCCTACAGGAAAATAGGACACATTTGGAATGATAAGTCTCCTAAACTCCATTGAAAATGCCAGGAGCGTGAGGGTGCCAGTTACTGTCCGCGCCCGTGCCAGCGAGCAGCGCGCCTGGCCCGTGTGCCATCTGGGAAAAAATGGTGCTGAGAATGTTATCGATAATGGATCACGAGTTACCCTGGTCAGCATGGCCCAGTGCTGCATAAAAATTTCTCTTTCCCTCTCTCTCTCTGTCTTTCTGATTCCTTGTCTTCCTTTCTCTTCCCTTTTCTCTCCCCCCTCAGTCAAATGTTTTGATTGTAACGTAATCGGCCCTCTCTTGTCCGCCTAAACAATCCCTCCATTCACTTTCCAGATTCACTCCCTCCATGTCCGCACAAACCATTATATCCAAGTGCCTGTTGAACATGCTCATATGAAGGCATCCCTGCTTTCCTCACCCCAGTCATTTCAAGTCCACAAACCATTTGGTCAAACAGATCCTGGTCCACAGTGTTGTAGAGAGGGACATGGGCAGAAATTAGTCTGGAAGTTGGTCGAGTGTGGAGGAATTTGCCTTGTTCCATATCCATCGTCCCCCCGCTTGTAGCCAAAGACATAGTTTGGCAAAAAATCAAAAACCCCAAATGTAGTTGATTAGCAGAGACATGTTTAACATCTGAAGTATGCTTCTTTAGTTTTTGACAACAAGCAATGGGAGCTTATCACCGAGTAGCATTCTGTGAAGTATGTGCCTACATCATCATTGCCCTAAACCACAACAGCATGCTCAAATAGATTTGCTTGTGTGGTTTCTGACACTGTATGACATGCAGTTATATTAAAACAATGAACTGAACTTCAGTCATTTGAGGTTAAGATTTCAGCACTTTTAATGGGCCCTGTCCTGGCCCCTCATTCTGGGAGCGAAAGGATAAAATCATCTGCTCATAGTAGCGATACGCAGACAATGTAGTGGGCTAATGAAGCACGTCTGCCTTTGTGATCGTGCAGAACGGATGAAAACGATACTCTCGGCTCTTTCAGGCTGCCCACAATGAAAATGTGAGCTTTTTTATCCACTGTTTGAACTTACGACAATATCCCCTCCTTTTGCCGCGGCCTCTTTCCCTGAGACTCAATCCCTGCTCCACTGTTCCCCTTTTCCTATTTTACTTGTGTTACATGCATTGTCCACCAGATTGAAGCACAAAGCGCTGACACCCGATCTCTCTAACTCTATTTAGCCGGGACACAAAGCCAAGCAATTTATGGGAAGAGCCAGTGCGTTAAATATCAATGACGCCCTGTTGTACAGTGTTCACCATGTGTCTCTTTGAAGGTAAATATATACTGTAAGCTGGCTACATGGATGAATGGGCTCAGTGTGGCCAAGACATCGCAGGAACTACCAAAGAGGAAGTGAGGCATGTTTTATCTTTTGCTCCGAAATCCAAAACAAACCTCCCTCATGCACACGGCTCCACTCCTCCTCTCTTCACTCTGCTACAGGGCAGTGTAACACAATTCTCTCCATTAAAACATCCTGCTGCTAATTACTGTTCACACGCTGTAGCAGCGTATCAGCGTATCTGTTCAAACGCTCCATTCGTTCACGCGGAAGAAACGGAAGGTTACGCAGCGAGGCTCATGCTTGTCACCTCAAACGCTCCGCTTAGCAAAGCAGATACAGCAGGAGAAAAGGTTACACATGACAGGGACAAGTTAATCCTTTTGATCAATGCATTTGACAGTAAATAATCCTTATTTAAATGATACTCACAACAGCCCACATTGTCGGAGTCAACGACTGCAGGTCAAATAACAACATTTTCACAACTATTGCTCTTCTATTCCGACTACTAACATGTCAGTGCTCTCTGTTCACCATATCAAATCAGTACAATTCTCCTTGTGCAGCCTGATTTGCTTCACATTATCATGTAGAACAGCAATGTTTCCAAATCATAACCATATGACGTGTGACAGGAGGAAACTCGTAGAGCTCAAAGCATGCAAGCACGGCCATAAATTCAGCACCCAGGGAGTGAGTCTTTTTTTCCGACACTTGACACACACACGCACACACACTGTGACATGCGCACATACTACATGCTAGTCATGAGTGACAGCAGCAAGTGGTTGTCCCTATTTGATTACTAATAAGAGAGATGTTCCCTCTGTCAGATACCAAACATTCTCCACTAAGCAAACAGCTATTTCAGCTAGTCAAACATTAGCATTGCTGTCCACTGGCGGTGCATATTTTTGCCTCGGCTTGTCTCATCGCATTTCTACCGCCACAATCTAATTTCTCACCCGGCGGACAGCAAAGTTCGTGATGGGGAGATAAGTCTGCCACATCAACGGAGCACAGTGAGACAGAGAGAGAGAGGGAGAGAGAGAGAGAGAGAGAGAGAGAGAGAGGGCCATGCTCTCTTGCTACTGGCACGGTGCTCCAGTCGTTCATGGCTTTTGCTGCAGCCTTTATGGAGCAAGGTGGGCTTGTTCTAGCTCACTAATCTCCAAGAGGCCCAGGCAGCAGAAGTAGCAGCCAGCGCACTGTACCTCATCTGCCCCACACGTGTACACTCTGCCGAGATAATTGGTGATAAGGAAGCACTGCAAGACTTGCTGAGTGTTTGTAACCTTGAGGTAGAGCTCACAAAAGAGAGTCATAAGCACATGAAATAAAATTAAACAGAGAAGAAGAAAAACATCAATTACCAATGCTGCAGGAGCCCGTGTATTTAAGCACGATAAAGCTAATGTTATCAACATGTAAGAGCCAACAACCAGCTGAGAAATATTACTCATTACCCAGGAGTAGCAGTACGGAAGAAGAACATAAACACACACACACGCACACATACACTCGCACGCGCTAACGCTCTGCCGCACTGTGGACCCTATAAGAGAAACAAAGCCTGTGTGAAGCTGTGAACAGGCATCTCTAGCGCTTACAGAGAAGATAATAGGGGAAGAGGAGACAGAGGCGAATAAAGCACTTGTTAACAAATTAGGATGAAGAAGGAGGCAGAGCCGCAAATCTTAAAGCCAAAAAAACGCTCTCTAGGCATAAAGGACTGCTCGCCCGGCAGAGTGGAAGGGCTAAGGAAACTACTTCCCCTGACAACTCAGCTAGCAATTACAGAGTCCCTAAAGACACCCCCGGGTTTTTCCAAGTCAACCCACCTGCGCAGGGCAAACACACACACACACACACATCCACTCTAACGGCGAGTGCCCGGCCTAGCACAGCTAGGTAGACACGGGTACAACACACCAACACACTCCCAGAAAGGAGGAGGAAAAGAAGAAGAAGAAAGGAGCAGGCCCTTACCTGTCGATGATTACAGGGTCTGAGGGTGTCTCGTTTCTGTTGCCACAGCTTTTCTTGTCACAACACCGGCTGTAAACGACAGACAAACAAACAACGAGGTTCAGGAGGCAGTCTGCATGAAAGTATTAGTGCCTCAGCTCCATCACTTTCTCAATCCCTTTATATTCAGATAGGCGGAGGATGCTGGCTGGCCATCCCTGACGCTGTGCGGTTTTGGGGCGAAACGGGTGGTAGGTAAACCAGAAGATGGGGAACAGCATGTCTCGGTGTTTGTCTTGGTGCTGAGCAGCGGACAGGACGGGGGTGTGTTGTGGAGGAAAGGGGGGAGTGGGGGGGTGCCAAGAGGCAGGAGGATCACTTTCACAGCTTCGCCTTTTGTTTACCTCTAATTGTCAAGCTGTTATATCTGGAGAGGATGCAAGATGCCACCTTCAACCAGCGTTTCTGTGGGGCACTTATTAATTACCGGCTCAAAAGCCTGCATCAATCTCTCACAATGTGCCAATGCCTCCATTTTGAGGGCCCCGACGACGCTCCCCATTATGAGTGCTTTAATTAATGCTGAAATGCTACAGGAGAAAAACACACACGTTATGCCTCTTGCATTTAAAGAAGCACACTGGTATAATGGTTACATGTCCAAATGAGCTAAATTAACACCATATGGTATGGAAAATATGTAAAGCTCTTCTAAGCTGACAGCTAAAGTGATTAAAGAAAGTGTACGGACCTCCACTTGTGTGTACGAATCAAAAAAGAAACACATCTGTGAGAAGTCCCACGTACTCGCAGCACAAGAAGCCATGACAAACAGCGGCAACAACACGTTGTGTTATCTGTGAAGCGCGTCAGCACACAGAAAGAGCTGTGTTTAGTATGTTAATGCCTCTTCAAACACAGCCCCGACTGCAACACATGAGTGGGGGCTAATGGTGGGCAGTGGCAGAAAATGGCACTGTAGCATGACCTTTATGCCTGTTAGTGATGCCTGACGTCGGTGGGTGAAACAGGATTGCTTGTACTCTTCATCCTTTCCTTTTATTTTTTTGTATTGCACTTGTCCAATTTGGGCTTTGTAAATAGCAATGCCATTGTCTGGCAGGCTGAAAGCTGTTCATGTTGCACATGGCATCTTGCAACAATATCTGAAGAAACAAAATAAAATTGGAAGAATATACAGCATCATTTTCCTTTGCATCTTGATTCATACAAATTATGATGAGGTTGCCTCCCTGTGCTTCAACACCACTGCTCTGAGAGGCCTGAGTCGACAGGCAGTTCAGTGGGAAATCCCTTTAAACCTTTCGCAAACTTAACTTCGCCGCCAGTGGAAAGTCAGCGAGCAGAGCGTGCATGTGGTAACGCTACAGTCCAGGTCGAGCCAGATAAATCCAGGTCCCTCCGCAGATTTCATTCGCCTTTGTGGAGTGATTTGTTCGCGACCAGAGGCAGAACAGCGTTCACAGCAGCCCAAAGCAGCGCACACCACCACCATCATCATCATCATCATCCAATCCACAGCTCATCCAGGGCCAAGCTCCTAGTGCGTTCATGCACCGAGCCCCGCGTCCCACCTACAGCTCTTTGTCCTTTCTCAAGCCAGTTTTCTCCACGATATGCAAATATAAATCAGCTGCGTCAAATTTAGCAATTAGCCAAACTAGTTTCTCTATTTTTCCCCGAAATCGTGCTGAACAGGTACATGGTCATGACATGCGTGACTTGTTTGGGTAGATTTATTTTTCTTACCTGCACATAATTTCGTGTGTGAGGAGAACTCGGCACATTTCTGGGTTTTTGTCTTGGCCTTCATAAATGATAGCCTGAGAAAAGAAAGACGGACATTAGTGAAAAGTGTGCTTAACCACGTGATAAGCAGGTGTCATGTTCGCTGGTGCCGCACAGCGAAATGTAGGAATCAGACCAGATCAGATCAATAAAAACACGATGTTTGATTAAAGTTACGGTTTTTATAGAAGCATAAAATTACGAGCTTGACACATAATAAAATATCACATTTGTGAATTGCAATATTTAAATAATAACAATAATAGTAATAGTAATAATAATAATAATAATAATAATAATAATAATAATAAAAATAATAATAATAATAATAATAATAATAACACGTTGGAACAATTATGCACGAGCCTAGGCCACATATTAACCAAACCCCTATTAGGAATATTTCATTCACTTTTTCATTTGAAATTTAACTACAGTAGATATGAATAATAATAGATATTATAAATGATAGTTATAAGATTGCTTTATAACACAGTTCCCCTGAATGCACGAGGAGGCTGCTGTGTGTGAGGTGAGTGTGAGCGCTTGGCAGGTTGGTGCTGCTGATAAGTAAAGTGGCATTAATAAGAGTTAGTGAATGAGAAGCCGCATATGCTGCAGTGTGTGTGTGTGTGTGTGTGTGTACATGTGTGTGCGTGTGTATGTGTGTGTGTGTGTGTGTGAGTGTGTGTTGGGGGGTGTAGATGGCCTGCATGCAGATGGCCGCGCTGCACAAGACCCGAGAGCTCTAATGTGCACATATTTGAGGGGAAAGTGCTAATGGGCAATCTGCTGTTTATTTTAGAGCCGCTAACAATGATTTCTCCCTCTCTCTCTCTCTCTCTCTCTCTCTCTCTCTCTCTCTCTCTCTCTTTTCCTTCTTCTTCTTCAGATAAAAAGCTGAACGCGCTGTACGGTTCACTAACTTTTGAGCATTGGCTTTAACAGATGGCGCAGAGCTGGAGGTGCGCTCTCTCTCTCTCTCTCTCTCTCTCTCTCTCTGTCTCTCTGCATCTCTCTTTTTCTCGCAACCCTCGCTACAACACCACCCTGATGCTTTTGTAGCGCGCGCGCATGAATGTGGTGAAGGGCTCGAGACCAAATTAAATTTTGCTTGATAAAACTGCGCCTAAACGCGCGTTGGCGCGCGTGATGGAAATGACAAAAGCAACAAAAAGACAAAAAGAGAAAAAAATGTAGTATAATAAAGTAACAAAATCAAATATTAATATTGCAAATGTGTATAAAAATGTAAATAATAAAAGGATTAATAATGAAATGCTAGTACTAATAAAAGTAATAATAATAAAAAAATGCACAAATAAAAAATAATAATATTAATACTACTACTACTACTACTACTACTACTAATAATAATAATAATAATAATAATAATAATAATAATAATAATACAGTTTTCACAAATAATAAACAATAAACAAAAGTCCGCGCACGTGATATTATTAAACTGAGTCTAAGTCTAGTCCAGATCTTTTAAAACGGACGATGACCCGTGGGTGTGTATGCGCGCGCGCGCGTGTGTGTGTGTGTGTATCTGCTGTGACTTTCTCTGATTTTGCTCTGATTTATTTCCACTCAAAATCTGAAAATCTATAAAGCTGCTGTTCAGCCTCATTGGCTCTTTGATCACTTCCACACCAATTAGGCCGCAGAACACAATAAACCTGCACATCCCTGTTATTATTTCATTATTCCGCTGTTATTCCTGTCGGCTATCTGACAACATGAGCAACGACATGAGCACAGACAGTCTGCGAGCGGCTGGATCTGCGGTTCTCTTCAAAACCGCGCAGAAATCAGCCGTTAGGAATAAAAGGAGGGATCGCTTTTACATGATGTCCAGTATGAGTCTCTCTCTCTCTCTCTCTCTCTCTCTCTCTCTCTCTGTCTCACTCTCTCTCCACTCTATGCCCACCGGAGTCACCACAGCCTACTGAGGGACCCTTCATATTATTTGACACTAAATGTAGAACTAATGCAATAAATCTGTCTCTGGTCATTAAACGCTAAATTTTAAAGGGAAAATCATTAAATGTCACAAAACAACCCGGATGTTCGCCCTGATAAGGACACAAACGCCCAGTTAAAGTTCGCATTTAACACAAACGCTAACGGGATGTTTCATTTTCCTCAAAGGAAGCACGGACTCCTCCCGCTGATGGTCGAATGTGAATAATTATTGAACAACTGAAACATATTTATTTGTAAAAGGCGGGAAAATCGGACTGAATTAGTAGATTTGAGAGCTGAAGAGGCTGAGTAACTTCAGGATCATATCAAATAAATGAGAGAGAATGAAGGGGAGAGAGAGAGAGAGAGAGAGAGAGAGAGAGAGAGAGATGCAGCTGATAACAAGGAGGGAAGGACCACAGCTTATTTTAGCCCGCTTTCATCAAGCCTCCTTATAATTCATAGGCCAAACTGGTCAAAAGCGCGAGGTTGTTTTTTTTTATTATCGTTATTTTTTAAATCTCAGATCGTCTGTCAACTTCGACTAACTCTGCAATAAATTATCCAGCAATAACACACTCAATCAGACCTGCCAGACCCCCCAAAATCCTCACATCTAACCCACCAGCAGCGTCATGCAGCCAAAGAGCAGCCGAGCTAATTTAGGAAAATCGCAGACTAATAAATAATGAGAAGTGAAGTGTTCTTACCTGCTTGGTCATGGAGTCGATTAACCTCACGTAGAGATCCTGCTCTGTTCGCACTCCTGAAATCAGAGGGAGAGAGAGAGTTGGATTGAGAGACATTGCACATTTATTACAAACACACAAGCCGTTAAAACAATATAAAAATATCATCCGTCAAAAATTACAGTTTCAGCACGCGAGCGTCACTGACGCAATACAGTGCAATATTACTGAACTTTATCGACTAACAGGCAGAAAAGCCAAGCACTGAAATGAGGTCCATTACACCGTCACACAACAGATGAAACTTTTCTTCAGGTTGTGTTTGATTTTAATGCCGCTTCTCTGCTGTTGGCGTGTAATCAGAGCTTTGACTCACCGTTGCTGTATAAAAGTTGTAGTTTGTAATGAATCCCATTGTTAGTTTTTTCACTGTTTGGTTCCTGAAAACAAGCAGTGGGTAAAATCAGAATAGGACTGTTGACATTTAAAAAAACAGAAAAGGCATTTCTAAAATTTAATAACGCACTTTTAGCCTTGTGTTTATTTCTGTAGCATTTTTCAGTTTCCGAGCGAGTTTCTGATCATTATGATAACAACAACAGCAACAAGACAACTGTGATAATAATAATAATAATAATAATAATAATAATAATAATAATATTAATAATAATAATAATAACTTTGCTACGCTTTTATAAATAACTGGGCGCTATGAATAAACAAAGCTCCCAAAGTTTCTCATCCAGTAAAAATATCTCAAAGTCAGGGTCAAATACGTGATAATTACTAAGTACATGGTTGTTTTAGTCCATCGCGCGCCAGATCATTGTTTTCCTATTTTTACCGTAATTGAGCGTTCATTTTCAGCGCATTGTGCGCGGCGTGTTTACGTTCAGCGCTTTATCCTTTACAGATGAATAATAAATAGTAAACAATGAATAACAGCTCTGTAAAAAGTCTAAAGGCACCACAGAGCCGTGGCTTACTTTCTCCTTCTCCACAAAGTCCACGAAGGCCGTCCTCTCGATCTCCACCGGCTGTCCCTGCCTGTCGTACAGCGCCAGCACGAAGTGGAAGAAATTGGACTTTCTCAGGTTGGACGGAGGCTGTTTCTCGTAGTGCGCTCGCGCCAGACCAACTCCACTAGAAACGCACACAAAAAGGAACAAAAAGAATAAAAATAAAATTGAAAACACGTGGAAAACGAGGAAAAAGCGAGTGGATGTGTTTGTGATGGAGAAAGGAAATGCAAAATATAGCCGGCGGAAATATCTTTCTTTTTTCCCCCTCTTTTTCTTTTTTTTTCTTTTTGTGTTAATTCTGTGGAGAATTCCTAAACGGCCCCTGAAACAGCTGGCCCGTGGAGAGATGCGTGTGGGAGAGTGTAACTGATACGCTGGCAGTAGTGCTGGGATTGGAGAAATGCATTTTTAGGATAAAAAATAAATAAATAAAGCAAGAACTGAAAAACGCAAAGCTCAAGGCCGTGTGTTTGGTACCTCTGCGCGGCCGTGTTGGCGTCCACCACCCCGGCCGTGTGCATCCAGGACCTGACCGGGTTCATCCCGCTGCCCAGCGGCTCCTCCTTCATACTCGTCCCCCCTCGCGGTATGTTGTCCTGAATCCCGAACATGAATGCAGGCGGTGCGGTGGAAACGACGAGGAGAAAAAAAACACACACACACACAAACACGCACAGCCCTAGGATCCTCCGCGCGAGGACGGCGTGAGGATAGACAGAGCGAGGGGTAGAGAAAGTTTTGCTCGTGTTCTGCTCGCGATGGAAAGGGGGGAAAAAAGTAAGTAAAAATACACAGAATTAAAAGCCCAGTGCGCGAAGTCTCGGCTCCTCGGATCAGCGCAGCATCAACGATCCCGGTGCAGAAGTGAAAAGTGAAGGCAAACAAACAGCTCTGCGCGGCGACGTGGTTGCTGTAGTTGTGGCTGCTGCCTTTTTATTTTCTTTACTTCTTCTTTCTCTTCTTCTCCTCAATGTTCAGCTAAACATTTCTTGCAACTTTGCGCCGCGGCGATGCTCTCAGTCTCAGGCTCGGTCCATCGTGCTCAGAGCGCAGTAACGGCAGCAGCATCCCCGAGTGGAAAAAAAGAACAGGATAAAAAACAAAGCAAAATAATAAATACAAAACTGTGAAAAAGGCAAAAGATGCAGGAGCTGGGAAGCGCCTCGCTTTGCTGTAATGGAGCACTTCTGGCTCCCCCTTTGAAAAAAAAAAAGACAAATAAAGGCGCGCAGGATGGAGGGATTTTTTCGCCGCCGCTCGCGTTTTTTCCCGGCACGCGGGGAAGAAGAGAGGAGGAGGATGATGATGATGAGGGGCCTTCAGCGTCTCGCGGACTGGATGGAGGCGCACTAAACTCAGCCCTCTTTCCCCCAGGACTGCAACCTTTCCCGGGAGCCAAAACTCCAGACCCGCGGGAGCCGCGCTGTCAGAGGATGACGCGCGCAGGAGGCGGGGCTTTGACCGTATAAGGGAAGGGGGAGGGGGAAGGAGGGTTGGGGGGTAGGTAGAAGAGTTGGGGGGGTAGTTGGAGAGGAGGGGGGGTTGATGCTTCCTGTCGCACGAGTTACCCAGGAGGAGAGAGAGAGAGAGAGAGAGAGAGAGAGAGAGAGAGAGCAGCTGTGATTGCAGGCTTTCTGATAAAACAACGTGTGGAGTTTAGAGTTAGAAAGAACAATAATAACAATAGACTGAACAATAATAATAATAATAATAATAATAATAATAATAATAATAATACAAACGTTGGTAATCCGTAGGCCTTAGTACTGTTTATTGTATGCAATTTGTTTTTTAAAAGTACCAGTAAATTAACAGAAACTGCAAAAACAAAAACGTAAATAAAATGTAAATTTACAGCATAACGCTCAAAATTCTCAGACAAATTTATTAGTGACGGAATTAATTTGCAAAGTGAACTTGATTATTTTCTCTCATTTTCATTTTTTAAGTTAAAAAAAGAAAAAAGTAATAGACTGACCACTGATGGGCTCAGAGGACTCTAACTGGCCGCTCGCGCGCGTCCGAGCTTTATCTCCCCGTTCAGAGCGAGACCATCACCGTCCGTGCATCGCTATGGAAGCAGCAACAGCAGCAGCAGCAGCAGCAGCAGCGGACATGTGGATTAGCTTCTCCAAAACGAGCCTCACATCTCCAAAAGCGTCTGGCGTGTTAAAGAGCCTCCACTGCTTCATGCACGCGCAAAGTTGGAAGTGTGTGAAGCGCTGCAGCGGGCTACTCACACTCTCACACACTCTGCCACACACACGCGCGCGCGCGCGAGAACACGCGCACACGCTCGCTCACTCACTCACTCACTCACTCACTCACTCACTCACTCACTCACGCACGCACACGCGCGCTCACGCACTCCTGGTTGCAAATCGTGTTCTGAAAACTGCACTTGGAAAAAAAAAATAGAGAAAGAAAAAGAAAAGAAAGAAACTGGAAAGGCTCGTGGGATGCAGTGCGTCCACCCCACGAGCTCCAGACCAAACCGAGCCTGTCTGAAAATAAACAAGAGCTTTTTTAAGAAGAGTGGTTATTATTTTTGATACGGGGTAAGGTGATTCTCCTCCTTCTCTTCTCTTCTCTTCTCTTCTCTCTCTCTCTCTCTCTCTCTCTCTCTCTCTCTCTCTCTCTCTCTCTCTCTCTCTCTCTCTCTCTCCCTACCTCTCTCTCTCCCTATCTCTCTCTCAGCCAGTTGTCAGGGTGTGTGTTCATGTTAATCTTTGAATTAATGGGCGAAAATTGAACTCCGATGTGGGTTATCCAGGGACCCGGAGGGTGGGATGGGGATGGAGGGATGGAGGGATGGAGGGAGGAGGAGGAGGTGTGTGGGGGGGGGACGGAGAAGATGTGAGAAGAGAGATGTGTTTTAGAGAGCAATCTGTTTGGCTGGTGTTGGGGGTTAATGACTATTGCCAAAGATAAAGTGAATTAGCAAAGCTGTTGCTCCTGCCTCGCCTCCTGAAAGCCATTACTCTGCCTGGCCGTCTAATTAAATACGTAAGTAATAAAATTATTACGTTTTATGACAATTTAAATCATAATGAGATTATTTATCTTTGACGCGGCGCGAAATTGATTCAAGTCTGTGGTCGCTTTTCATTTTTATTTTCACTTTTTTTAATGTAACATCAAGAGCTTGTAGGTTCGTGTTTCATGCTCCTCTAAATGATCTCGATGTTGTGTTTTGCAAGTTGAACTTCTGATCCTTTCTGTGACGTCTGTGGCTAAATGACGCTATTTGATAAGAAATTGGCGTTGCGTTTTTCCAAATGTAAAATTCCCGCTATTTTTCACATTGAAATAAAATACACATCAAAATGTAACTTCGCTACACATCAATAGTCCTCCTGGTTGCTTTCGTGTAATTGTAATCTACAGTATCTTTAATACAGATTACACACCAAAGCGATTTCAATCTGATTCCCAAATTAGGGTTTTAGAGTAAATCCCTTTAAATCTGATACTGTTGACTAGAGATGGCGAGATGAAGGGATGGAGGGATGGCGAGATGGAGGGATAGATGACGGAGAGAGGCAGGGAGGGAGGGGTTGGGGTGTGTGGGGGGGAGAAAAGTTCAACAATCCCATCGCGTAGGTAACGATCCCGTCCTAAAAAGGGGGACTTTTAAACCTTATTTGACAACAAATGCAGCTGCCCCTCTATTTTGGAAGATATTAGGCGAAAATGAATGCAAATCTGTGTTGAGGAGCCATCTGGCCGGAGAGGGAGAATCAGCTGCTGCCGCTGCGCCTGAATCCATCTCAGCTCATTTTGCAGCCTCATCTGGCCCCGCAGCCAAAGCAGCGAAAAAAAGAGATTTTTAATTCGCCAACTTTAGCCTTTTCCAAAAAAAAAAAAAAAAAAAAAAAGGAAGATTTGTTATTTCTATTTCAAATTCGTTCGTGATTAATGATGAGTGAGTTTTGAAAGATTTCTAATGTCAGAAATATTTCATTTATTGTGGAAAAAAAAGACGAAAAAAAAACTTTTATATTGAAAGAAACTTTTAGTCTTTAGTGAAATGTAAACAGTGTTTTGCTCTCAGGGTCATTATGAAAGAAGACACCTGCTAATGTAAAAACCAACCTATTAGTCCGTAATCAAAGCGATTGATTGATTATTATTATTCTTAATAATAATAATAATAATAATAATAATAATAATAATAATGTCTTCTTTGTTTATACTGGTTCTAATTGGTTTGTTCTGGCTCTGTAACGTGTGCTGTGGATTTAGTTGTCCTGGGCTAGATCTTATGCAGAAAGTGTGCTAACAGCGAGCAGCGGACAAAGAGAAAGTTAGTCATGCAGAAGGTGTGTGTGTGTGTGTGTTTGTGTGTGTGTGTGTGTGTGTGTGTGTGTGTGTGGCTTTGAATAAGATTTGCTTGGTGTTTGCCCGAGACCTCCCGAAGAAACGCGCCTCCTCCTCCTCCTCCTTCATTGTGCGCGAAGTGTTTCCTTTTGTGTGAATTTATACGGGCCGAGGCTTCAATGATCCCCTGCAAAAAAAAAAAAATAATTTGCATTTAAATAGCGACATCAGCCCATTCGCGTGCCACACACCGGCGGCTTTCCCAGATGTCAAAGGCGAAGTCAGTGAGATGGCCAGTGCCCAGCTGTCCTCCTCCTTCTTCTCCTCCACCTCCTCCTCCTCCTCCTCCTTCCTTTCTCTTCGTCTTCCTCGTGCATGCCATACCCACGTAAAAACACGCGGGGTCCTCCCCTATTTGCCCCCCCCCCCACAACCACCACCTCGGCCCAGTCCAGATGAGCCTCAGGTCTGCCTCTGTGGACTCTGGAGGAGCTCCAGAGCTCGAGCAAAGCGGAGGAGTAAGAGTGGGGAGGCTTTTCATCTTCACGTTGAGACATGAAACTAAATCACAACTGCACTTATATTCCTCCAGTGAGGCTCTGAAACGGACTGCAGTCCAGAGCACGTCCAAACATCCTAACCCAGAGCAGAGCATGAGCGCAGCTGACCAAACGCACGCTTGACCACACTGTAGATACGGTGTGATGGATGCAGAATGCAAGCCGGTCAAGTTTGAGCTCGACTTGGTTTGAGGATGGATGGGCAGGCTTGGTGACCCCGTGTGGACGCGCATCTATCAGCGCCACATGAGCAGTCAGCTATCACAGACTCGGGAAGGAGGCTGGAGTTGTAATCACGCATTTACTGAACATCCAAACTCAACCAGAGACAATAATCGCCTGTTTTAAAGTGGACGGGTTTTTTGCGCTAAAATTTTGGCGACAGTAGCGAATTTGCTGAGCGTACTAAAGCGGGCTCGCGTGTTGTGGGCACTGTGGGTCTCTGATAGATAAAGATCAGGCAGTGAGCTCCGGCACAGGCACTAAATCAATCATTCAGCGGTGTGTTTTAAACTGTTGCATCGAGTCTAAGGCTTAATGGCGCTCAGTGGCACCTGTAATAAAGAGCAGAGTGGAGGTATATAAACAGGTAATTACACATGACTGTCATCATTCAAACGCATTATTATTGTAGAAGGAAAACAAATGTGTCAGCGACGTATTAATGGGCGTGCAGAAACAAACCGAATACGTACACATTTTACGTATCTAACAAAATAGTAGCTCTGAATTTTGCCAACTTTGAGTCAGGGAGCAAACGACTGAATACATGAAAAGCAAATAAACGAATAAATGAATGAATAAATAAATAAATAACAAAACAAACATTAAAAGCGAAAATTCCAAGACCGATAGCGGAACAAAGAGATGCTTTTTGTTTGATCAGGGTTGTAAAATTGACTAAGACACCGAATCTCTGTTTTAAAGCTTTGAGCAGCGTTCGCTGTATAAGCTGAAAGAGGGGGTGGTGGGTGGGTGGGGGGCAGAAAGCAGAGGGGCAGGTCTGCACGGTTCTTTTACCCCCCCCCCACCCCTCCACCCCTGCAGCCCCGTTCTGAAATTTGTTAAAGAGCGCCTCCTATCGTCTCGCCGGAGGAGTGCAGCCCGCTCACAGCGCTTCTCTTTACCCAGTATCGTACATCGCGCGGATTTTACACGCCTGGGTCAGACTTCTGTTTTATTTTAGTCACTTTAACGGATTTTTCATCCGTTTATATGCGATAGCTTACATTGTATTTCAAAATCTTTTGGAAATGTATCTCATATTAAACGAAACCGGCGTCTACCCGCGGATATAGGCGGGAAAAATAGAAAGTTTAGAGGAATAAGACGTCATGATCATTTCTCGTGCGCATCATTTTCTTCTATAGCTCAGCGGATCAGCGCTGAACCTGCTCAAAGCCCGCGGCGCAAATAGAACAAATTATGGCCAATGAAAGACGCGAATGAATTGAGCAGCCTATGGCGCAGAGACACGGATCAAATATCACAGGCTAGATCGAGCAAAATAAACGCCGCGTGGAGCCAAAAGAAGCCCTCAGAAATATCACATATCAAACTGCGGTCTTAAGTGCGGTATTTATTTCACTCCTGAACAGCAGGAGCTGAGGGCACCTTCACTGAAAAAAAGCAGGTTTCGATTAGGTCATTTCAGATATTGTAATTGGCTTTAATTAAACATGCATCGTGCTAATTAACTCAGATTTTTTTCCTCAGCCACTGGGACTTTAGCATTGCCTGCTTTGATACACTCAGTCCAGATGTCCCAACACAATTCAGGAGGCAATAAGTTCAGCTACACAGTCGCTGGAAATAAGTTAGAGGTCTTTGGTAAGCCATAGCAGTCTGAACAGATGCTGCTTTGAATGAGGAAATTGCATCTGGAGAAGTGTCTGAGTGCTTAACAGTGAACTACAGCCTGATGTAAACTGACAGTGCCATAATAACACAGTGAATAAAAACAGGACCCACAAATAGGACAAAGACCTCTGAGAAAGACCCAGAGATGCTTCAAAGGGAGATTTATGAGCTTCTATGTTATTATTATTATTATTATTATTATTATTATTATTACAATAACCAACATTACTGTTGTTGTTGCTGTATATTGTCATTGTTCGTTGTGATAGTGATATAAATATTATGTTGACTATGATTATAAATTGTTATTATTGATTGTGAAATTGATTATAAGTATGATTATAATTGTATAATTGTTTTTGTTATATCACTGCTGCTGCAAATTTTTATTATTATGAGTTATTATTATTGTTGTTGTTGGTCGTGTTGGTGAGTGTGAAGTTTAATATTATAGTTATTATGACATTATTAATGTTACTATTACCCAAGTAATACATTAACAATAACAACAACAAAGATTCTAATAATATGATATACTCTTAACTATAAAACACACTAATAATGTACTATTACTATATGCTAACACTGTTATATATACTAATAATTATTAATATTAGTAGTAGTAGTAGTAGTAGCAGCAGTAGTAGTAGTAATATTGTTGACATAGAATATTTGTGCTGTTATCATTATTATAGACACTGTGTTAACAGTTAATCTGTCTCAGTGCGTCAGAATATCCTCCTTTGTGCAGCAGTGTGTGAGCAGGAGAAGTATGAAGTGTGATGTGAAGTGAAAGCAGGGAACATGTGAGAATGGTGAGTTATATGTGAAGGGCCTCTGCTGCCATGTAATTAGCATTTTCATTCTGCTCCTCAAATGAAGAGAGGAGCTGGGGCGGTTGGGGGGCCTGCGGGCCAGCCTCGGGCTACAGCAGACAGAGAAAGAGAAGGAAAGAAAAGACATGAATAAAGAAACCGAGACCCATTCGAGACAATTAACATGTAAAATATCCGGTGGAAATGGGGAGTGAACGGAGAGCGCGACGGTCAGCTCCACCTCGCTCCAGATATGTGGGCTGAAGTCCGGGATTAAAAAGTTTTTAGCCCAGTAATTAAAGGATCGAGGGCGAGACGAGTGTGTGTCTGCGCGTGTGACTTCCATGGAGCGCTCACACACACACACACACACACACACACACACACACTGCCACCTCCGAGTCTGATAAGTTTGGTCTCCATCACGTCCTTGATGAGATGCCGCTGACCCACTTTCTCTCAGCCCTGTTCACTAATCACACTCGGCTCGGAAGGGAAACCATCTGACCAACAGGAAAAGCCGTTGGTGTGAGTGTGAGTGCGCGCGCGCTGGCCCTTTGTACAGGATCAGTCTCGTGGCCTGTAGGTGAGCAGTGCTGGGGTCTTGTGCGGTGGCAGTGCCCCACCTACAGGCTGAAGGAGGAAAGGCCTGGGAGGAACTCGGGGGGCTGACTTACATATAAACAGACTGCAGTGGACAAATCATCATTACCTTGAAGATTTATTAATACAGTGATGACCTTAATGTAGTCATCATCATACAAGTGGACAATAAGAAGCCACAGTTTTGATAAACACCCAACAGAAATATTAACAATAATAACCAAAAGAATATGAATAATTACACAGTAATGATCATATAATAATAATAATAATAATAATAAGAATAACAACAATAATAATAATAATAAAACATATCATCTAATGTGGCTTGTGTGATATTCATAATGCATAATCATTGTTTAAGACTGGCAGCCTCAAATCGTCTGATTAGTTTCAAAGCATGTTGAGTTAACTTTCCCTATTTAAACAAACATAAAACATCAGTTGAGTTCCTAAAATGTTTTCCTACAATATTTCAAACAACTAATGCAAATAATTTCAGGACTCATGTCATTATAGTCTGCAAGCCAACATTATACAAATATACACTTCATCGTTGTCTGAAGAAAAAAGTGTCTCCTTTTTTGTTGATTTTTATGTTTCTGCATCATTTGAAAGTGACAGCTGTCCTTTACATTGTGTGGAACTTCCATGATGAAAGAGCTATTAGAAATACTCCAAAATCACTTGGAATAAAACCTTTGTACACGGATCTACAATAAAAGTTAAGAAAAAATTTGTTTTCTCTTGCAAAGTCACTATTTTCCACATACATGTTTTTCTTTGGACAGTGACGAGTTTGTATGTAATGCAACATTCATATTTCCCCAGTAAGCCTAAGTAACTGCTACATTTCTGCAATGTGTTTCATTGTCTGAAGAGGTTTGCGTTCAGGTATGACAGTCCGGAATCCCTCTTAGACCTGCCAGAACTCAGCAGCATCAAGGTCTGCACATTTGAGTTTTGACCACAACTCATTATTTCTAAAGGCTAATTTTATATCGATGTAATAAGTAAAAGCACAATTTGGTAGTTGAAATGATGTTTGAATGTTTGAATATTCAGCCCCACATAGGATGTAAAAGAACTAGCAAGTACAAAGATACTCTTACAACCAAATTAAGATACAATTCTCAAAGCCCTTTGTTTATATTATACATTACAAGAACACTGAGTCTGTCACGTTTCCTAATGTCTTAAAACTACCTGAACTGTCTGCCTATGAACAGACAGCATGTGGGATGACACACAGAAGGGTAAAGAAGAATATCAACCAACAAGTTTCACATATTTTCTACCTCAGTGTGAACAGGATTGTCATAGTTTAGTCTAGAGTTTGCATAAAAAGGGAAACAAACAAGCAAACAAACAAACAAAAAAATTAAAAAGGATGTGTGTCCTAAACATCCCATCAAATTATGGGTAAGGAGTTTCAGGTCAGTAAATCTGAGCAGATCTGTTTGTAATATTTATAATTATATATCTAGGTCATAGTTTTCAAAATGGAACTGTAACATTATTTTGGTAGACACAAATCAGCCAAAAGGTTTATATTTTAAATAAAGTCTAGTGTCCAAATTAGACAGACAGAATGTAGAGCAATCTTCGCAAAGCTGCATGTTTTCACCGAGAATGAAAATACATTTCGATTCCGAGTCCAGATCCAGGGCAGCCGCTCCTAGTAACGGTCGGTGAATGTTATGCATTTTGCCCATGGGCCACGGCTATTTTGCCAGTTGAGTATGATGATGCTTGGCCAACACAAGTGATGGCAGCAGACATCTGTTAGCCAACAGATGTGACACTAGCCAGTTATCTAATGTCGGCTCGCTAACTTGGCAAGCCAAGACCAAAGAATTTGTAGTGCAGCGAAACAGTCTCAACCGTGTGACTTGGGATCTCAACACATAACTGAGCTGAGCAGTTAATGAGAGAATGATAGAACCAGCACTGCTCTGTCATGCTGAAATACAAATGTGCAATTATATTGCGTGATGTAATTAATCAACATACAGTGGTGATGTTTGTCATTTAAATGTACATAAAACTGTTGAGCTACTTTTGCAAGTTCATCTTATTCCCATTCTGATGAGTCAGAAGAAAAGCACTGTTTGCTTTTTGTTTTTAGGTCTCATGAGACAAAACAAGCGCAAACATGTTTGTACTTATGTAAACATGAATATTGAACTTATATTTATACATTTGCTTAAGCCCAGATGAGAGTGTTCTAAATCTGTGGCAATATGGGGAGGTTAATGTAGACCACCAGCACAGATCATTTTGAAAATGTTTGAAAAAAATGTAAAATTTGCTCTTTTTTGAAGAAAAAATGCGGTTTGTATTTTATTTGCATTTGCTTTTGTATTGAATATGCATGACTCAAAATCTGATTAACAATAAAACAAACAAACAACTAGCCTGTTACGTAAAAGTCAATCACAACATGTTTGGCATCTGGAGTTTACTTGCATTGGATCTATGAGGTAAATGTAGCAAAAAAGTCTGTCTTTTTTTTTTTAAACCTAAAATCTTTATTAGCCTCACAGCTCCAGTGCAAAAAAGAAGCAAATTTCAGAAACTAACCACGCCTCGGTAGATCAACTATACTTGAGGAAATGGGGAGTATAGGTTCCAACTTTCACTTTTTGGTGAACTACTCCTTTCATAGAGGTTAGCTACCTTTACAAGCCAAAACCAAAGCCTTTAAAGGGGAATTCCATCAAGTAGATGGTGGGTTAACTGCTTCATTCTGGAGAAACGTGCCTGATTCAGAATTGGTCTCAGAGTAAAGCAAAGTAGCTCTCAAATAAAACTTATTTTTTTCAGATTTGCCAGTATTGATCCATCACTGTTGGTTTTAGATAGTAAATAAAATGGCTAAATTTGTGTTGTAGGCATGGAAATCTCTGGTTCCTATTACCACCACTGTAAAAAAAATCAAAGTAAATTACACTATAATAAACCATTTCAAATGACGGTAGTCAGAATGATGTCATTTACAGCTCAATCACACAAATTATACAGATATAAAAAAAAGAAATTTATAAACTGAGGCTGAATTACAGATATATTTGTAGGTGAATAGAATGTGCTGTATAGTTTTATATGATTTTCTCTTTTCTCCCTTCAGAACAACATCACACACCTGACGACGCCAAACGGCGTCAACATCTGAAATGGAAATGATGACGAAGATAAATTGAAAATGTGAGAAAGAACAATTATGAAGCTGCTCTATTAGTGGCTGTCCTGCTGGGAGTGTTTGGGAAAGGGGTGGGGGGTGGGGGGGGGTCAAAGTTCACTCATCCCTCTATTGCATTATTACGTTGTAGTTCATATCCCACTGGCTCTGACATGAGGGCAGAAGCGTTCAAATCACTTAGAGACCTGTATCACATGACCATCATATCAGGTCCGAATGTAATGATGTGCATTACGGGGTCATAAATGTTTAATTAAATAACCTTAATATATACGCAACCTTCGGTAATTACAGCACCCAATAATTATTTGTTGAATGCATTAATTGCATGCCATGCTTCAGCGGCTCGGACTCTGATTTATATCATTGCTCACCCAAAAAAGGGGTAGATTTTTTAAGTATGTATGTATGTATGTATGTATGTATTTATTTATTTATTTATTATCCCAAAAGTGAATTACAGTGCAGTTTTAAAATCTATCAGAGGGAGCAGGAGCGAATGGGCTGGTGTTGTTTAGCTGCTGGCTGGAAACTGCCTGCTGGACTGCCAGGTCCCTTAGCTGTAGTAAAGAGGAGGTTTTCTGATGGAGGTGAGGGTTACACCATGCTTGTGCTCTCATAGGGGGATTACTCTGTGTTCAGACCACTAAAGACTCCAGCAGAACGACAGCAAAAATGCATTAAAGGATGCACAGCATGTGAGCATCGAGTTATGACAGCATAATGCGCAGTTGTGGCCATTTCGGTTGTTTTTTGTTTGTTTGTTTTTATTTTGAAACTGTGAAAAAACATTTGAACAGTTTAAATGGTTAATTTAAAACCATCCGGTCAATATAGCAGCAAATCCTGCTATCCTAGCTTGTCTTTCATAACAACACCTTGCACCTCTAAAATGGTACCTCTATAGAAGAAGCAAAACAAAACAGTTCTTTAAAGGAATCATTGAAATTAGATTTTATTTATGAAACTTAAATGACTAAACTAAAGACCATGTCAATTTGTCAGTCTGTCATGAAATTGTCCCAAAATGTAAAGGGAAAAGGGCAGCTGGCATTTTCAAATAAAGTCCAAAAATAAATACAGGAAAAATTAGATTCCATACAATAGAGACAAAATTCATTTTCCCCATAAGCAGTTACTATATGGAATGCATTCAAATGAACATGAGCCAGGATCAGTAGACACATAATTACTTCTGTAAGTTCCCCTTATCTGCATTCTGGTGGGAAAATAGACACTGTTTGAAATGCATGCAAAAAGTGTAAAAGACTGTAAACATATTAATACACATGAGCACATATTGATATGGATAAGCACAGTCACAGAATGGGCTCAAATCTTAGTACTTTCTTAATTGCAAACCACCTCATGGAACTGGCTAGTAACTCATTCACTCACTCACTTAGGTTTAGCAGGATAGATTACCCACAAGGGGGCACCATATGCAGTCAAATAGCTTTTACATAAGAGCAGTGCTTCTCATGAATAGCCAGGTTTTCATCAAGCTGCTGAATAAAATTCAAGCAAATTACTTAAATGTCACAAATAATTACTGTGAATATTATTTTAGGTCTGTACAGCTGTTTTTTTTTTTTTGTATAATTTGATTTGATTTTGTATGATTTGATTACCCCCCTGCGACCCTGAAGGAGAAGCGGCTTAGAAAATGGATGGATGGATGGATGAATGGATGGATCATTTGATTAGATAATGTTTTATTTTTTTTGTCCACTGGTAACTGTTTTGTTATTATAAGCAAAAATGAAAACACCCAGTATGACTTATGTACTTGCCTTTATATTGATGCAGTTTTATTCAAAAATAATATTAATCTCAAGCAACCATGCAAAGCGTTACATAAAACATAATGATGGAAAAGCAGAAAGAGACACTATGTGTCTTTTTTAATGTTATTGTGATCCACCGGCACGCAATAGCACTTGAAATATAATTATAATTTTGATATTTGCAATTTCTTGAGAGTGACTCACATTTCCCCTGCACTAGTGTCAAATTCATTTTCTATTCTATTCTATTCTATTCTATTCTATTCTATTCTATTCTATTCTATTCTATTCCACACCCCTTTAAATTGTTTATACTTGATTCTAAAGCTGATTCACTAGGAAAAAGCACAATTATTACAGTGAGTGGGGCTTAAAGACAGATGAGGTTTGCTATTGCAGAATTTTACCCTGCAAGAAATTGAACACTAAGGATTAAAGACTGGTATATTGCATCTTACACATGCAGGTGAATCTGCTTGTGGTCATGTAGCATTGTGAGATGCACTCCTTTCATGCTACCTGAACATCTTCCCGCTAAGAAACTATCAATCTGAGGTGGCACAACCTTCCACTTGAGTATTTGAACAATGGAAAACTAATTCTGATGTGTGAATCCTACATTATTAACACAGAGAGAGAAGAAGAGAGTTTCCTGTGAAAAAAAAACAAAAAAAACAAGCAAAAGCTAAAAATAATCACTGCCAGCTTTGCACAGCGGCGTGGCGAGTGGCTGGGGACCACCGAGGTGGCAAAGCAGTGAGGAAGAGGGGAAAAAAAGCTGGGAGAATGTTTAAATTAAACAGTGAAATTCAACATCTGCGTTCCAAAGCCTTTACCCTCAATTTCACATCTATTGTTGTCTTGGGCGTGCGTGTGTGTGTTTGTGAGCATGTGTTATCTGAGAGATTTTAGGCACTCATTCGCACTAATCTCCATTTACTCTGATTTCAGCGTCTCGGAGATGAACTGTGGCATGAGCGCGGTGCTGAAAGCATCACTCATGCACAGAGCTGTCCCACTTTCATACTTGGAGGGAGGTAGTGTGTTGGAAAAAAGCATATGGACCGCATATTCATTAGTGCGCTGCTGATAAATAGATTAATTGGCTAGATTAGGCAACCAAAGCTTTGATCACAGGGACCGAGCCAAGAATGTGTTTGTTGTTTATTGTGATTTTGTTCATTCAGAGGGAAACACAGCACTGAAAACCTTGCTGTGCAGGCGTTTATGGGATTTATTTCCAGTTAGTGTTAAGGGGAGAGTATAAACACATAAACAACCAAACAGCAATGATGGCTAATGAGTACTTGGGTGTGTATACATGTAAATAAAAATAAGAAAAAAAAAAACAGCAACAAGAATTGTAATGAGTGCTGTAAAATTAGTCTACTGATGTCGGCTAAATCCTCTCAATGACTATCCTACACACAATGCAGTTTCACTGGATTTCATCATCTGTGCAGTTCTGTCACAATGTCACTCCTTTAGGATGAAGTTTCAAAAATGCTGCACCTGACAGGTCAGTATTTGTTACTGCTACACCAAGGCTTTCAAATAACAACAAAGCAGCCACCATTATGAACAATAAGCACGTTTACTGTGCTCTCAGATATCTGTGGTCTTCAGACGGTGATGGTGAAGTTTCTCTTTGGAGAACTAACCTGCGGGTGAAACGGTTGAAGTAGCACCTACTGCGGTTTATTTTCCTAAAATTTCTTAAGCAAATGACACGTTACAAAGATTTTTTTAGTTAATTAAGTTAACACATCCTCTACAGGGAATAAAGTATGACCTTATTTATTTGCTGACTTTTAACATACTGGAAAAAATAATACATAAAATATACAATAGCTTTCGCACAGGTAGATATGTCCTCAATATGTTAAATTTAGCATATAAACACCAATTGTGCACTGAAATGCATCTCTTTTGTCTTAAGAGGGTGTTAAAATCATTTGTCCAGGGTTGCCCAAACATTTGTATATGTCTGTATTTATACATATACTCCACTGCACTTTACTTCAGCCATGGGTTTTCAACCTCATCTCAGACAAGACTGCTTGCACATTTAAAGACCCGCACATGTTCCTTCTGTTTATTTGCCTCCGTTTCTGCCTCTACTTCCTTTATTTCTGGACGTAGTGTAGCTTTGGTGGACAGCTGCACACTGAGTCATGGTGTACTCTAAAAGGTACAGTCAAAAGTTAAGATAAAGTTATATACAAAATCCATATAAGATAAAGTCATGCACAGTACTGTGCAAAGTTCTTAATATAAAGTGTGCTTTTGCCAGCAAAATCACCAAAAAAACATTAGAATATGTGCAAGTACATTTAAAATTTAATAATTTTTTTTCAAAATCAAAATGTTATTGACATACTAGAAGAACACAGCTTAAAGAATACTAGTAATACAGCAGCACATCTGATTTGATTTAACAAAAGACTGATTAGTTAAACCAGGTATTGGATGTTAACTGTTAATAGTGGGTTTTCTTGAAGATAACACACCCACACACCCCAAGTCAGAGTGTATTGTTGTGTCAGTTACCCTAATGATTGTTAGTTCTCCATTTTTGGACAAATATATGCTTCCTGCTGAGATTGAAAAAAACATTATTTGCTTTTTTGTGGGCAGATGTTTAGGACTTCAGCAAAAATGTAGCATGTCCATTACAGTCCATACTATTCACATGAAGAGAAAACTCCAGCTGTCTACATCTCTAAGTCTTGAATCCTCCTGGTTTTGATGTCTAAACCCTTTAAATAAATAAACAAATAAAATCTCACATTTACACTACAGATTTCACCACACTTATTTTGGGAGAAATCTGACTGGCTGTGTGGTTCAGTCCATGTTCCTTGTCTTTTTTTCAGTGTATATATTTCCTCTAACTTTCAGCATGTTAAACCAATTATCACAACCACCATTGTATGTAATTCTGATGATCTTTGGACGCTGCTGGTAAGTTCTAGCTGCTCAGAGTGAGCTGAATGGAGCTGATGAAGTGGGAAACGCCTGTATGAACTGGCAGGAGTGTGAAGTTTCCTCTGCAGCTCAAGAGGATGTGTCTTAATTCTCTTTGCCCTTAGCTGTCTCCCAGGGGAGCCCCTCTTTAACTGAGGTTTGATTTAACCTTTAAAAGCAAGGTGTGCGTCGTTCTCCTTGGTAAACACATCCAAACACCTTTACGATGGGGAAAAAAAAAGGACTGCCAGATACAAACAAGTCGTGAGGCCACGCGTGAATGCTGCAAGCATTATTAATTCATAATATGCTTACTGTTCTTTAGGGGGGGTGTGGTGTGAAAGGAGATGAAACGCATGTGCAAGAGCTTTCTTCAAACCCGGCTGCTCTTCTGACACGCAACCTGGCGTTAAACAGTTTCAGGAAAGGGCCTTTTGTGTGTGTGAGTGTGTGTGTGTATGTGTGTGTGTATGCACCTTAACACTTTCAACAGCGCAGCCATTAGCGCAGGCCTGCTGCTGACTGACAGGTCGACATGGCAGTCCTCCTTTCATGGCTTCATGTATGTTGCGCAGGTCTGTGGGGATTGCTTTGAGCGTCAGGAGAGCTCCGAGCACTGTCAAGGCTCAGGGAGAGAGCCAAAGAGGTGATCCAGCTAAGTAAATAACCTTAAAATATACTGGCATCAGTCCTCCTGCCATTGTTTTCCAGCGAGGAAAGAAATAAAATCTTAAAAATAAAAGGTCTCGCTGAAGTCTCGGTGTGCTCCCGGGAGAAGAAAAATCATACTGTAAAGAGGAGGTGCTGGAAAATATTTTACATGATTTGATGTCTGTTTCACTTTAACATGTAGAAAAAGAAAAGAAGCTACAGTGGGCCCTACTGGACTGTGATTTGTTTGCAATAATAAATGCATACCAGGTGCCTTAAAAAGTGCTAAAAACATCAATTTAACATCTACTGAACTTCAGTGAAGTTTACTTGGACGCAAATGAACACTGCGCTGCAAAAAATGATATCTAGTCAAGTGAAATGAGCTTAAATTGTTGATATATCTAACATTTCCCATTTGTTGGTTGTGCACTTATTATAAGACTATTTAGCTTATTACAATGTACTTTCACTTGTTTCAGGTCATTTTTTCATTAAGTAAAATGATCTCACTTTACTGGCTGAGAATTCTGCTGGTTTCAAGCCCATTTTTTACAACAAGCAAAATGATCTGCCAGTTACTTGATGAAAAGGCTTAAAAAATACACATGTCTAGAAATAAATGAAAGCATTGTACATTAAGCTTACGATGGGAGAAATATTACATTTCCTGACTATATTGAAGATCATTTTACTTGAGAAGATTCCATTGTTTTGCAGTGTGTAAAAGTCAATTCAACACTCCACACTGAAAAAAGCACTGATTCAAAAGTGTTGGTCATTTTCATATGAATAAAATGCATCAACACATTTTTTGCCAAGAGTAACAAAAGAGAAAGACCTAACAGCTAAATATGACATCACGTTTACAGTATTTAGCGTGTGCACTCTCTGACTTCATTACAGCTTCATTACAGCTCCATTTGTTTTCAAGGACATCTGCAGGGATATTTTTCCTCACTTCCAAAGTTCAGTCTTAGACGTTGGTTGCATTTTCTGCTCCTCACCATCAAAGTAATCCTGAGCACGTTCTGTGACGTTGAGATGTGGACCGTAAGTGGTCAGTCCACTGTTCTGAGAGTGCCAGCAGATTTACAGATTTGCAGATTTTCTTCTTTTGTGTTTACTTCCTTTCTCAGGTTCTTGACACCCACACAGCCTTTCAGACAGACAGCACTGAGTCGTCGTCTCTAAAGCAAGAGTGGATCTTGATTTTCTCCTGTATCTCAAAGATGGAAGCTGTAAGTCTTTGGTAACTTTGGACTATGATAGCTTTTAATTTTTGAACTCCAGTTTGGGAAATAATATTTGACTCTAAATTAAATAAGTGAAGGGTGATCTCTGACTTTGGACAGTACTGTATGCCTGTCAGGTGTTGGATGCTCCAAAACTGTGCTGTGCACATACCAAGTCTTAAAAAAGCTGTTTAGCATTGTTACATTCTAATTCGATTTAAAAAATGTAAAAAATCTATTATACAGCAGTCATATTGGTCAGTGACCTTGAAACCTCATCAAGAATCATTATGTTGGATGCATCATTACATGATGTAATTCCATCATTCCATCAGTGTATGAGCAAAATCAAATTTGTTGTGCATCTTGTTTAAAGACTCGCCTGTCCAGCATCACTGGACTAGTCTACTCCTGCATTATGAGGGTTTTACACTGGGTGATATTTCAAATGATATTTCAAAAGCAATTTAGTAATTATTTATTTTCTCAGAAAAATAGTTAAGTAGTGATTTTATGATTCTTATACTGACATTTTGTGTTCACCCTTTTCTGGACCTTTCCTCAAGGAACCCCAGTTTTACCTGTAATGATCATCCAATCTCAGGTTAGATTAATCAAAGATTCGTTGAGTAAAATCAGTGGTGGAATTTAACAAATCTCTGCAATGACTGGAGTAGATAAATCATTTTACACAGTTTGCTTAGGTGCCTAAGACTTTTGCACAGTACTGTATATGAATATATGAGTACAAAATGCTGTACATCCATTTATAACAAGAAAGGGCTCGGAAACATATGACATATTTTATCACAAAAAATCTCCAAAGAAAGTGGTAATAATTACAAGATAGCACTGATATTGTTTATTTGTGTAAATAAACCATTTTCAACAGCATATATGACAAAGAAAGAAGAAGAAAATTCTTGAAAGTGGTGTTTAATATGTTTGGAACATTTTTCTACAATGTGTTTATTGTGTATTTCACACTTGCATTGCTTTTTTTCATTGTTCATAAAATGTTGCTCAATAAAACAAGCCATAACACTGTATTCTTCTGTAAATAAGATTTTGATTCAAGCAAAGGCGCAATTTCTAGACCTCACATTAAGCCATTTACAAATTGCTGCTGCCAGAAGAAAAACTTGTAACTCCATTTTTGCCATTTCTCAGTTTTTGACACAGTTTGAACATGTCTGTTGCCTTTTACATTGTCTGTAAATTTCATGAAGAATGGACCAAAAAAAAAGGCCCCAAATGACGTAGAAAAAAAATCTGGTTCCATTGACTTGCGTTAAAAGTAAAGTAAGCTTTTTCCTTCTCCTGTAAAGTTACCATTTTGAAGTTACGAGGTTTTGTTCCCACAACAGTGAAATGCAATTTAACCGTACCAAGAAACGTGCGATTGGATATATAGGGACACTTAATATCAAAGATCTACATGAAAATAGGTCAAAGGGCTTTTAAGCTTGAATGATCTGGTGCCAAGTGCACAATGTATCACCAAAACATCTTCACAAGGCTGGACTTCTCTTGAACAGACATTATGTACGCACATCTATAAGCCTTTATTCAAAGTCACAATAAGAAGACATTCAGTGAGCCGAGACACAGTAAAGACTCACTTACAATGGCTACCTATTCATAATGAAGACCAGAGGATCTTCATCAATTACAGCAGCTCCCCTCATGTGTTACAGATGACAGTTTGAGACATTATCCGGAATCAATCGATTACACACATTTCTGTGGCTCACACGAGCTCGTGATCACATGGCAAAATCTGCTAATGTATCTTTAAGTGAACACAGAGGCAGCATCTGAAAGGGAGAGCAAATTTGACTCATTAAAGGAGCATAAAATTGTGTCTTTGTGCGTGACCTTTTGTTCAGCATCTTTGGAGAATTCTGTTACTAAAGAGACTAGTTTTTTTGAGTGGAGCGAGGGAAGGCTCCACGGGTATTGGGTTCCTATAGGGAACAATGCCGATAGGTTCACCTTGCAGAGCATGGGTGTAACTTAGCCTGGAATATTGTGGATCAAAGCCTCATAAACAAAGTAGGTGGAAACGCTGTAAGAGTATATGGGATACAGCAAAGGACACAGGCATGAAAGAAGCAGGCCGGACTTTAGGAAGCGTAGGAGGCAAAACTGATTTTGTCACTCTGCTGTGTTTCCTTCACTCCCTTTCACTGGGAACCTTTAAACTGGAAAGAGAAAGTACACAAAGCTGAGCTCATTCGGCTGCTAACTGAGCCTATTCAGTCAAAAGTTTGGACACACCTAGTCAGAGAAGGGTTTTGTTCATTTGAACTATGCTGTACATTTTAGAACATTAGTGAAGACATCAAAACCAAGAAATAAACATTATTACACAATATTGTTGAACAAACTTCAATTCAACTTCAAACAACTTCCGTTTTATATTCTTCAAAGCGGTGCTCTTCTGCCTTTTTGCGGCTTTTGCGTTCACTCAGGAGCCACCTGAGATGCGTTTCCAACAGGACTGCAAAACAGGACTGAAGAAGAGGTCGCTGTCTGGACAAAACCTCATAACGACCCCTTTTTCTTTTTCATTTTTTTGCAAACACTGACTGTCATATACACTGTGTCACAATTTCATGATGGATGGACCAACACGCATGCCAAAATGAACTGGACGATTTCTTTTTCAGTTAACTTCTAATCAAGGTTTTTTTCCTTCTACTGTAAATTTACCATTTGGAGAGGAGAGGTTTGCTGTCAGATTACTGTCAGCAGTACTGTAGAAAATGACAAAGTATTATTAAATTAAATACATTTTAATAAATTCATACGCAAACTTCACTATTTATATTTTCTTTATAAACAAAGGGCAAAAAACTAATTTGAAGCATTTAAGGATATACTGTCAAAATTTGACCAGTAGTATACGTATAATATGCACTAATATAGGAAAATATAGCTATGCTGTAGCAGGACAATTTCCTTCAGTGACTATAATGTAATTAGGAATCTGTCTTTGTCTCTCTGTCTGTCTGTCTGTCTGCCTGCAAGTAAAGGCTAATTGGCTGCTCTGTTTTGTGTTTCATTCAAAAAACAGTCAAGATTGAACAAAAGTTTTTTTTTTTTTTTTTTAGAGTTTTGGAAAATGAAAAACAAAGAATATTTTAGACTAGTAAAATAAAAAAGAAAGAAAAGTTTTTACACTATTTCTAGGTCACTATTACAGTTTTGGCAAAACGACACGACTATGTTATTACCTTCGCAGAAAAGGTTACTTTTATGTTGTTCTTATTCTTCCACTGAAGCTCACATTCACACATCTCTCAGGTGGAGCTGATCTTCTCATCAGATGCTTTTGCAAAAACCTGTGAAGTCCAGCTTGAGTGCATGCTGTCATTAGAGCATACCAAATATGAATACATTCCGAATTGATGCAAACATTTCAGGTTTAATTTCTTTTACTCAAATTGTTATCTCGATAATATACTGTTATGAAAAACCTTATATTAAATTAGAAAGGAGTGCAAAACATAAGCAATTTCAGTAGAGGGAACTTTTAGACCCTACTGTTCTGTAAGTATGTATGCATAATGGGACAATTCTGAATACTACATGATTGGGTTTTCATCATATTGCCAATGACTGGAAAACTACAAGAGTGGAAATGTTCTCTTTGTGTGTGCAGCATGCTCTGTGACCTGCTGATCTCCACAATAAAGCCATAATAGCCCCTCACCTCCCCAAGGAGCACCCCAGCAACCTGGCCCTCTTATGGAAGCAGCAGGTCACCACGAGTGCGCATGGAGAGCTGCGAGAAAGAAAATGCTGATACGTCTTTATGAGGCCAAAGGACTGACATCAAAATAAACAGATGTGCACCTGTCATAAACCTTCAGAGGGGATTGAGGCACAGCCCTTATTCATATCCAACATGTCAAATGGCAATTGTCAAGCTTGACCAGCATGAAAAGCTCTGGCTCTCCTCCAGCCCCCACTCAACATCTCATCACTGTCCTTATGAAGTGTTCTTATGGGCCACACAGCCAAGCTTGATCTCCAAATATGAGTTTGGAAGATGAGGGTTTTTTTCTCTCCCCTCTTTTTTTCCTCATGCTCGCTGGCTCCTTTATTAGTAGCTAAGCTCTTTACACTTGTAGCATATTGCAGCAGGTTAGGAGTCTAAGCCTTATTGTCCCACATTATTGAAAATCTAGGCTGTGAGAGCCAGCCCCAGGAGGTCAAGCTTTGTCTGAGCGTACTCTCGCTCTCATTTCTCAGGCGACAAGAGGCAACACTGGGGGAGGACAGACAAGATTGAGCTGGTAATACACTTAAATCCATCTTGGTTGACTTACCACAAACTTCCACCTATCCCCACGGCTTCTCGTGAGCTGAAATAATTCCTTTATAACTTACAAGAGCAGAAACTATGACTTATGAATTCATGGCAACACAGGCGGTATTATAAGTCTGTTGAAGGCGAGGGCTGTTTTATGAGGTTGTCTGAATAGGCCGGTACTTGTCACAGTAAACTGGAGGAAAGATGCTCATGTCAAATTGAGGAGCTCCTTTGAGGTTTCAGATACAGATAGAGATAAACAGCCATCCTTGTCTTTCATTAGTATCATAATAAAGTCACACTTGTGCACATTCTATTCAAAGCCTAGTTTCTTCTATCTATTTATGAATTGAATACATCATTAAACATTATGCTTGAATCCAAAACAAGGCAGGTTATTTCACAGAGGCTACTGTTTCTCATGGCAGTAAAAATTGACCCTTAATATATGTAATTCTGCAATTATGCATTAAAGCATACAATAAGGTTCTGAGATCAATGTGCCGATGAAATGTGGAACATCTCAGCCCGCAGGTTCAGTACAGAGGGCCACAGCACCACAGCACCACCTGCTGTTCAATGAGGAAAGTACTACACACCTAATCTACATAAATTAAAGCACCAACACAGTCTTACTCAAATTAGACTTTATGTAATATATTACATACTTGTATCCGGTTAAAAGAAAAGGTCATTACAACAAGAGGCTACTGACCCACCCTTTCCTTCTAACAAGGAACACTTCAGAATGTAGACCTTAAAAGGGAAAGAAAATACAATAGTAGATAAAACTTCAATATCTACTTGTGGAGTCTTGTGGATAAAAGATACAAAAAGCTGAAAGAGGGTTTTACATTCTTGGCTTGAACTGAAAATATTTGTACATTAGAGTTTCATAACAACAATTTGTCACTTACTTTTAAAGAGTTCAGTGCAATAATGTGAAACACAACTGGATAAATCAACAATAGAGCAAATAAATCTGTGAAAAAAACATAGAAATCTACACTTAAAATGGCCATTTCTAACTTAAAAAAATCCCTTTTTCACAAAGGTACAAGGAATCTACAAAATCACCTATAAAATGATTATTACATTTTGTGAAGACATGGGAAACCATGTCAAACACACACAATTGCATTTAATCTGTACTAAATAAAAAAAGGAATAAGTCTCTTAGGCCAGGCAGTGGTATATGGCTTTTCATTAATCATAATGGTTGCATTTCCCTCAAACTACACTGTAGTAGTACCCAAATTACCATTCGTATTGAATGTAAGAATAGAAAATTAGTACTAATGTCCTGTGGTCAGCCCTTCCATTAGCTGTGCAGTCAATCGGGTGCTAATATAAGCTACAGGTGACTTTACCATAGAGTAATACAGTACTTCTGAGCAATAAACGAGGATAAACAAGGCACAACATGTGCTGTGATAAGAGCCGGACAAAGTGCAGGCTACTCCTCCTCTCACTGGCCCGTTCCCTTCAGTCTTTTTCCTTATTCATCGTCTGCAGGACCCGCCTGACCTCGTGATCAATACCTCTGCATGATATGATTTATATGGCCCTGTGAGACACACATGGAGAAAACATTGATGTGACACAGGTCACCTTTCCGCAGCGCCAGTGTCATTTCGCACATAATGTTCATTAACCCTTTGCAAATTGATATTCATATATGCTGACTTCTTCTGCTAAGGTGGATCTAAAGAGCCCAGCGATGAGATCGGCCATTAGCTGCCCCCGCCTCCAGGTAAACTGTTCGAAACTCGCATTTATTTATCATCAGAAACGTGTATCGATTTGCTAAAAGTGAGACATTTCTAAAGGCGATCTCACTGCAGTCAATAATGCTGTGGGCCATATGGATGTGCACGTTGAAAGCTTACAGTTCCCAAACAAAGTATGAAGTTTGCAGTGCGTATGTGTGCATACAATTTCTGCATATCATCAGACTGCATCATCATAACACTGCAATATTATGCAAGTATTGCGACCTCTGGCCTTGTAAATGAGCTAAGAGAGATAAGTAAACTAAGAAAGACAGCACTTTACTGTATATCTCACCGGTTCTCCTGCCATGCATCTGGGGCAACACTGTTGAGCACTGCCTTTCTGAGCTGACAGCACCTGTTAAAAAGCCCACACATATACAATTAAAAATAGCATGCATACATGCATATAAAATTCAAAGTCAATATGATAATGTATTCAGCTATAAATTCTACACCCAATTGCACACGTTGACCTTACTTCTTATAGAATTTCTTCTTATAGATCTTCAAAAGTGCAGGTTTTGGCCTCTGATTCAGACTTCTTTACAGGCAAATTGCTAACTTTTATGAGCCTTTTTTAAGATATAGGGGCCTTACTCCTCAAAACTTTGTATGATCAAATCTGATGAGCACAGGCAAATTTCACTTTCATCTCTATAGCATATCTGTACGATCAAGCTCGTGTCCATGGAGAGTGTGCATAAATTTGAGCATAATAATTACATAAACCTGAAAAAAATGCTTGATTTAGAGTTAATTAAGCAAAATTATTATCAACATCATCGATAATACCAATGATAAGACTAAAAATAGAAAGAACAACAATACTAATAGACTGTGCACATGGTAATCCACTAGAACCAGGGCAACTACTCCATGTTCCATTTAAAGACATGACACTGCACTTTTATTTTATACTCCTGACACCAACCAAAAAATAAGAAAAGCACAACACAGCTAGTGCAGAAGCATTTAATACACTATGTAATAACATTGTGTTTAAATGTCATTTTAGGAAAATAAACACACTACAGAATCACATCACTCTACTCTCTTTAAAAATGAAGATGCTTTGTTTATTTCAGTTTATTCTTTCCAGTGGTTGTAATTTTAACATAAAAGTTAGCAGTGGGACCCTCAAACTCTGCCTAGGAGCACAGCTATTAGCTCACAAGCCACTGAATGCTGTCATGTCACTGGCTACCTAATGAAACATCTGCATGCTTCATGCAAATGGCATGTAAATGAAGTGCTTTTAAGATGGTGCTTGATTTCACACTCCTTTGCACTCAGATTTCATCATTTGCACACAATTCACAATTCCCACTTGTTTCAACGTTTTGCAAAAGTTTCATGAATCAGACGGAGCGCAGTTTGTACGTTGGCAAAGGTGGTCAAATTTGCACTCTTCTAACAGAACTTGTGAATAAGGGTCACCATGTGGGCCAAAGGAAAACAGACCAACACATTTCCAGCAATTTCTAGCCTAAGCCACAGTATAAACAACATTATTTGCTCTTTAACCGGCCAAATTGGCTTAACTGACACTTCCCTCTGGTAGAAGATTCAAGGCCATCAAAACCAGCACGACCAGACATGCCAACAGCGTTTCTCCCAGAGTTGTAGTGCTCAATAGCCACAGTGGACACTTTGCACTTTAAACCTAAACAAAACACAACTCCTTATTTTATTACATTAACTCCTCTGTAACATCATGCTTATTTAGACAACTGTACAGATGTTACATTTGCGGATGTTCATATCATTCTGTAATACTCTGTATATCAATCTACATTTTTGTTGTTTTTCGATTTTTGACATAATTTGAAAATGCCTATTGTCCTTTACACTGTGTGTCAATTTCACGCTGAATGGACCAAATGAAACGGCCAAAAATGACATGGGGTGAAAAAAGTGTGATTCCTTTGACTTCTGTAAAGTTATCATTTTGGAGATACGAGGTTTTGTTCCGATAACAGCAATATAACAGTTTTTATAGTATGTCTACTCAGACCTGCATAGGTATAGGCATTCCTGTCGGCATATGTACAGATATTCACACATCACTTTAGCTCCTTTCACATGGCTCTTCTGTTATTCTTTATACTTTATTCCTCATTCTTTATGCTATTTATTGTATTTTTTATTTTATTTTTCCCTTAATATGTTGCATCACACATGTGTGCTCTCAGCAACATTCCTTGAATGTTTAACATACTTGGCAAAATAAAGCACATCAGATCCTGATTAATGAGAAGTCAGATGTCTATTATAATAACTTTAAATAAAGTGCTACATTGAAAGTAAGAAGGAAATGGCTATTCAGCACAATGAGTCTTGCATAATTACACTGGATGATTTAGCTAATGGCTTATCAGCAGAATTCAAATACAGGGCAAGTGCACATTCCTGCCTCACATCATTCACATCACAAACTACAACAAAAATCAGCCAAAAACAAAACAATAAATTGATCAATTGTCAATTGCAGATTTGAAGCAAAAAATCGGCCCATTCTGATGCGCCTTGCTGAAAAGCATACTTTATATTACAGCGCAGTGCAAAGCAAAGTGATGCTACTTTCTTCAAAATATGTGCTGTTTAGTAACCAAAGGTCAACCCTTTAATAACATCACAAATGAGCGGCTATTTCTGCCCCTTAATCTCCACTTCTCTGCCAATAACATTATTTCTCAGTGCTGTGGTCATATTTGCTTTGTTGTAAAAACAACATCACCTAACAAAGACGAAATGCATTATCCTTCACTCTTCACCTTTTAATGTTAATCTGATATAAAAAGTCAATATTTAGCACTCATGAAGTGAATTGAGTTGTGAATGTGTGCGCACTTGCTCAAAAACTATGAGTGTCCTAGTATACAAGCAGCACTGTGCTTCTTTTTCTTCTATGATCAGGTTAAGTAAGTCTTAGCATGATTTTCACCTGCTAACATCCAGGTAATTAATCCAGTCTAGTACACCCAGAGTGGGATAAATTCACTGATGATTCCTTTATCTGCTTGCTACATAAACATTTGTACAAAACGCAGCAGCTCGCATCCTAACAAAAGCAAAAAAGAGAGATCACATCGCTCCCGTTTTGAAGGAACTGCACTGGCTGTCTGTATCATTCAGGTTGTGCTACTAGTCTTTAAAGCTCAAAACAACCCAGCACCTGCTCACATCACAGAGAGTCTATCTGTTTATGTTCCAGCACATAATCTAAGATCTGCAGATAGTGGCCATCTATGGATACCCTCTGTAAAATCCAGAAAACATGCAGAGACTCTTTCAGTTATTATGCATCTAAGCTGTGAAATTCAATTCCACCTTTTATTAGACAGTCAAGCTCAGTGCTCACTTTTAAGAAGCACCTAAAAATGCATCTCTTTAAATTAGCATTTAACTAACGCTGAATGTTTCATGGTGTTTATCTTTATCTTGTAATTTAATCCTTTTCATTTTCTTCTGATTCTAATTAAATACAAATGATCTCTTCTATAACTGTGTTTTATCACCTGTCTGTAAAGCACTTTGAGCTGCATGAAAAGTGCTATATAAATAATAATAATAACAATAATAATAATAATATTATTATTATTATTATTATTATTATTATTATTATTATTAAAACAATGTAATTACAAACAATGCACTCTTTATAGAGAGGCACTCTAGAGAGAAGATGGTGAATCTGTTACCCAGTTTCACCAAATAAACTTCAAGTAGCTTTTAAACTGTTTTCTTTTTCTTCATAACTCTTCTGCCACTGAGCTTGCAAAAAAACATCCGTTGTTTACCAAAGTTATTTATTACCTTTTCCAACCCTCTAAAATTAGGTCAGGGAATTTGAAATTACTGCTGGGGAAATGTCTGCATGCATACTGCAAGTCATTCCACTGTGCAAGACATTCATCTCCTCCTACAATCAGTCCTCTGTGTCCTACTAGACAAGCCTGGATAATCTAGTAGTGTCATACTATAAAAAAAAAGAAAAAAAAAAAGTGCAAAAGTACAAAAGTACTCAAAAAAAATAAAAAATTAAGTATCAAAACACCTGGCTTACGGACAGCCCTGGGGGTGGAGAATTACAACGCTTCTACAGTTTGGTCTGAACTTTAGTGTGCTGAATTTTATCATGCACTTCACACCAATTTAGCACTCAGGCTTCAGTAATACTACTAGGAGGTTCTAGAATACCAGCTTATGACCTTGGGAATGGTACCACTGGGTTAGCTCAGACCTTTGTTCACCACTGGCGTTTTCTTATTGTGGCAAGTAAATCCAGCCCAACTACAATATTTTGTTCTAGGCCTGTGCATTACTAAGCTTGCCTAACCTCATAGCACCATGAGAGGATGGGGTGTGCCACTATGGACATGCTTTCACCTTCTTTTTTGTTTCTCTCTACATAGTTTAATGTTATATTCCCTAAACACTGATCACTGTGATCATGTGATGTCACTTTCCGTTGATCAAAATCCTTCATCCATGACGCCCTGCAACATCATCAAACAAGGCAACGTGTTCATAAAGAGACACAATCAATATTTAATCCGATTTTCCATATTTTATGTTTTAAACAGGCTTTGATTCAACAGAGATCCGTTTATGTACACTGTGTAGTAATCAGATGAATAAAAGTTTGTTTTATTTTTTAGTGCAATGATGAATCGACTCTGTCGACAAAAATCGATGACTAAATTAGTTAGCAATTCATTTAATAGTTGATTAGTTGGTGACCCCATCACACGTGTTTCTCGGAATGTTTTGACATTACTGCTTACTGAAGAGTTAATAAAAGCATGAGGATAGCCTCAAGCACAAAAAGTGTGGGAGCTTTTCACGCTGAACTCTGAAAAAAGGTTGTTAGTTGTGCCGTTGGTAAAGCTGACCTTAGCTGACATAGGATCAGGACCACATCGTCCATGTTGGAGCATCTGAAGAGGAAATGTGCCGGCTCACTGGGTGAAGACTCATCTTGGTAACATGTACAAGTTAGCTGATGTTAGTATTAAAAGTCGTCCTACTTCATGTTGTGAGCTGCAATATTTTTTTAAATGCGTGTTCTTTGACACTTTTTTGGGGCAGTCAACATCGCTGCTGGACTGCACTCAGCCCCATTACAGAGTTTAAGAAGCAGCTTGAGAAAGTTACTGTCTAAAATTATACTATTTCAAGAATTGCACTCAGAAAGTGGGATATGATTACATAACAGAGAAAACAGAGAAAACACTGCAATCCACGCTCATATTTGTGTGATGTTTGTATATAGATATGGCTTTGTGGTTGGTGAAACACAGAAAACCTGTTGGTGTGATTAAGGGAAACTGATTTAGTTTTGTTGCATTTTATTGCTGCTACTTTGCACATCAGAAACAAAAAATGTTGATTTATTTATCTTTTGCATTAGCAGAAAAGGTCATTAAATCGGTGAATTATTCTTTGTTAGTAAGCAATGCATAAAACAACCTCAAGCTAAGTTTAAACGTTAACAGTTACATAAGAGTTTTGGTAACGGAGCGATTCATAATCCGAATAATCAATTAATTGTTTCAATAATTAATAGATTATTTGACTCCCAAAACAGTAGTTGCAGTGTTTCAGCTCTAGTCATGTCAGCACTCTTACGAAACAAACTCCAAAATTAGCCAGAATTTATAGAATTCGTAAGTGACTTTAGAAAAAGTCCAGTCTTTTGCATATTGGTGTGCACAAACTCCTCCCCTCCCACTTTACTCTGATATGATGCACCAAAACGCCTAGGTTTGATCAGTATAGCTTCTACGAAAAATGACAAATAAAAGACCCAGATATCAGAAATACTGTTACTGTATTGAAATCATTATACCCAAATAAATCACTACTCCCTACACCAGGAGCATCCAATCTTATTCATAAAGTGCTGGTGTGGCAGAAGCACAAGTGATTCTACTGGTTTACTCAGCCAGTCTTAGTCTTTAACAACTCATGCGTGCCCTTACTTTGTTTTAATAACTTGAGGCCACATCAGCCCTCTGTAGATAAGATAAGGCACTGCTGTCTTACAGAAGTTCCCTTAAAAGTGAACATTTACAAACTGGAGGGAGTGAAATCTTTCTAAACATGTCTGAATAACCTGTAGGGAACTACTAGGCACCCTCTGTAACGTGTGCACTCTGAGTGCACTTTGTGCCAGTGACTCAGAGTTGCTGGAGAGCACTCTGACCATCAATAAACAGGTGGTAAGGAAACAAGCCAAGGTCAAGAATTCTACCTTAGTGGACATGTGGTGGTTCTTGATTGTGTCCTTCAGGGGGTTGACCTGCTGGGTCTCCCAGGTGTCCATTGGGCTCTCAGTTAAGGCATCATATTCAACCTGGACACAGCTTTCCAGTCCATTGCACACTCTTTTCTGACAAATTCAGGGAAAGAAGACAGCCTTGTGTGTTTATTTTCGAAAACAAGGACTGACTGAGTGATATGAGCAAACAGCACTGTATGGGCTACAGCAGCGTAGGCCCTCTCATCTATAACTTATATAACTTATTTCCGCTAATAATAGCTTTGTCAGAGAGCCATAGCCTTTAAGGGCAGTGCGGTATCTGGGTAGACGTGAAACCAACCAGAATAAATGACCTCTGACAACAATGCTGGCTAACGCTACGCACTTAAAAAGATGGTTCCTTAGTAAAGGCAATGGTTCTGTGGTTTAGAAGCGAAGCATGAGTTCTATACAGAACTATTCCATGCTTAAATGCTTTTTTTGTTATGGTGCAATGGTTATATAAGAAGAATATGTTGTATAAGGTTCCATGCATATACACACACACACACATATACATACAAACATAATATATACACACACACACACATACATAATATACACACACACACACACACACACACACACATACACATACATACATTATATATATATATATATATATATAGGGTTCTGTTATTGTTACAATCTTGACTTCGTAACAATACAAGAACCCTTTCTGGTGCTATATAGTGCCATTTTCAAAAAGGTTCTTTATAGAACCATCCACAACACATTCTCCATCAATCTGAAGAACTATTTAACCATGCAAAAATCAATTTAGACATGGAGAGCTCCTGGTTATAAACAGAACCACTGCCTTTACTAAAGAGCCCTTGCAGAATCATCTTTTTTAAACGTGTTTTTAAGGAGACTAAGGATGAAAGCAGAGCCTTTATTTACCGCCCGGAAGTCCCATTCTTCTTGATCTCCCTCTCGGCCCCTCTTGCTTTGCAGCAGTGGGCTTACATAACCCATCGACATGATGAGCGGATTTCTTGAGGTCTTATCAAGGACGAATCAGTTCTTCCATACACTAGAAAAACGGTAAAACTGCCTAACAGCTTCTAATAAAGACGAGAGACGCTAGCGATCAGTCCGGGTAACTATCACCGTGTATCTACCTGAACAATCAAGGACTTAAGAAACGGTTACCAGCACTTCGTTTCAAATCGTGAAAAAGTCTGTATGAAAAAAGCCCCGTAGATCAACTAAAAGCACCATTATATTTACAGAAAGTCAGGAATAAAAGAAAAACGTGGACGGTCTAAAATCGGTGCTTTCCGCCGCTGAGAAGTTTTCTCCCTTCTCTCCTGTTTAATTTTTCCTGGTGTGCTCGTGTTTCATGACAGACAGTCTGTTCAGCCAATGGGGTGCGAGCGTTGTCCATTCGAGGCAGGATCACTAAGAATACGGCATTTTTATTGGCTAAAGGGACTTTTAGCGCGAAAGGGCGACCTATCATCGTCAAAGTCACTGATACTCGGGTTCATTTTAACAGAATGTTAAATCGGAATTGGAAAGAAAGAACAATTCAATCAACAGTTCCACCTCGCCTTGGATCATTTATATCCAATTTCTCTTGATTCATATTACCTTGCATGATATGATTTGTCTGAAATGTAACATTGCCTCACATTTGCCAGGAAAAAGTACACAGATAACTGTGAAGATCACAATCACGATGATCCCTGATATAACATAACCACAGGTGGGTAGAGTAGCTATACCCACACGCAAGCAAAAGCACTGGTACCTAAATAAAAAACGAATAACTCAAACACACCAGGCTAGAAAACTTCTTAAGCACAAAGTAACGTGTAGATCTGCAGTGGGGTCTCTAAGTACATCCAGCATCTATCAGCATGAACGCTGAAGTGTATTAAGCTCTATTCATTTTGGTCTAACATTAACTGATAAAGCCACAGAGCGAGATACGCGACCTGCCACAAAGCACAAGAGATGATGTCACCAGCAGAACCTGTTAGAAAAAATAGAAAAAAAAGAATAAAAATAATTACTATTACCAACAAACATCAATGTCAAAAATGTTAAATGCATAAAAGCTGAACACTGATTTAAAGAAATATAATGTTCTATATTATCATATATTGCAAAACATGACACAAACATTGCTGTAAATGTATACTTATAGAATAACATAAATAAGCACCATTTATTTTTAGCACCATTTAATCTATAAAATATTAAACGGGAATAAATTTTGTTTCACTTTACTGAAAGACGTTTCGCAGATCGATTAGTAATGTCTTTAGAGGCGAAAACCAGTGAATAGGTACGCGGCTACATTTGCCTGCAATCATGGCGAGCTTGACGGAGGCAACGACGCCGCAGCAGTTTGAGGAGCTACTAAAAAAGGCCGGCAAGTATGTGAAAATACTGTCCTCTAACTCGGTCGCAGTAGAAACCGACGGGTATGACAGCTGAGCAGCTCCACCAGCCTCTAAACCGTCGGACATGGCAACAAAAAAGACAACAGATAATGTAACTGTCGTTAGCTTAAGTGAGGCTACCGGTTAGCTCAGCCGGTCGCAGTGTACGGAGCAGGTTAGCTGTGCTAGCTGCGATTATATAAACTGAAACCACAATAATATTAATATTTGCTCTGTCACTTTATTTACTTTAATAATAATGTGGTGGCGATGTTATGTAACAGTGCAGGTAGGTGACAGAACTGTGATAGGAATAGTGTTTTTGTGTAAGTTTAGCACTTTTCACAGAACGGGATGCAGCTCGACTCGCGCGGCTTGTTTCACATTAAGCAGGTGGAACAGTAACAGATGAAACAGTGCACGAAAAAGGATAAAAACTAAAATACTTGAGAGCTAAGGCCGCTAAAGTTGGCTGACCAGCAGGCAGTCGGGTGTCATAAAAGGGAATTCCACCATTTTTTCCAAATTTCTGAATAATTCAGGCCTTGAGGTGCCAACACGGTCATTCGGAGTGGTTTGATGTGAAGTGGTTAATTGAAGAGAAGCTTGCAGACTCAGATTTCTTTACAGTGGTGGTGATAGGAACCAGAGGTCGCTGTGTCTACAACACATCCATCCATCCATTTTCTAAGCCGCTTCTCCCTCAGGGTCGCGGGGGGGGTGCTGGAGCCTATCCCAGCGGTCATCGGGCGGAAGGCAGGATACACCCTGGACAGGTCCCCAGTCGGTCTACAACACACATATAGCCGTTTTGTTTACTAGCCGAAACCACCAGTGAACCTACACGTGTCTTATGTCAAAATCAAATAAATAAATCAAGTTTTCTTTGGACACTACTTTGCCATACAGTGTCCTGCATGTACCCCTTTGCCATTCATGTATTAAAATAAATACATTAAAATATATTCTAGTACAACGTATCATAATGTAGCAGCGCATATCTAACCATGTCATACATTAACTTTCCGTGAGGGAGCTGTCAGAGACATCAGTCTATTCAGGTGGCTGTTTTCGGTCACCACCACTCTGAACAGTTTCTTTAGAGCAGAGCATTTCACGCGACAGCACTCTGAATGACTTTATTTGCATCTCAATCATTTCATTTTGTATAATTTTTGTAATTTCGGTCCCCTTTACTGCAGTTGGTAGACTTGTTTAATCTCGAGTAGGCCTTGTTATCTTAACTAGAGAGAATAACTTATTTCCTGTGTCATTTATATCAGAAGGTATGTTTCCAGTTTGAAAGCACATTTTATATTTCGGTGACCGATATGCCTCACCCCTCGCCGTTGTTGTGCTACATTGTGGTTTTACAGCTGCTCTTCCTGCTTTTCCGTCTGCTTGTCTGTTTCTCTTGGCTGAATTGCTGTACATGAACTCTCTTCATTATATAAACTATGCCTGTTAGTAATTAGTCGTTTTGAATGTTTTTTCTATTTCTTTTTTTCTTCTCATGTTATGTACTCATGCCTAATCTGCTTTGCTTTACAGCACAAAATATCTTGTTTTATTAGATCCCTTTGGTGGGTTTTGCTGTGTGGCTCAACAGATTTTCAGAACATTTTTAAGCATGTGTTAGTGTCTGTATATTGATGGACATTTTTAAAATGATTTTCAATTCAAGGAAGATTCAGTTCAATATGAAACACATTGAAAACCATTGGGGCATGGTGTTAGACATGCAGTATTCCCTGCATGAGTTCCTAAGTAGAGAGTTTTATAGTGTGCCAGCCCTCTGAGGAAGTAAGCCATACGGCTGAAATGGCTGCAGGTCTTCTTTCTTACAAAGCAGGAGCACACTGGATATTATTAATCACTTGTTTCTAGACTGACACCGGCTGATGAAACAGTTGGAATCGAGTATGCTTCTGCTTGATTGAAATGAAAACCTGCAGCCTCATCAGCCCTTTGTTGATGAGAGTTTTGATCCCAGCACTATGTGACCATACACTGAACTTTAATTAGCAGGTAGACCTGCTAAGACCTGATTAAGATCAGATAGATTTTAGTAACCGTAATGCTATAATACTGTGCAGACCAGAAGGCAGTGTTAAATGACATGGCACTTGGTCTGTCTGCTCTATGCAGCAGTTGTTAAGTATTATTCAACCAATGAACTAATAATTTGAGTGCAGAGAAAATGTGTAACTGTGTAGCACTGCATGCAGTTTTCCATGCTTTTGTATTATTGACCAAACCGATGAAGATCTTGAAAGTCATTTGTGTGGGAGCATGTATATGAGATCCCAGGAATGGGATAGAGAACCGTTTTTAATATTTTAATCTTAAGTATCTTCATTTAGAGCCATGTTTGGTTAATTACAGAGACCTTTTTGAGTTGACTAGCTTTCCAAGAGTGGTTATCCTGCACCAAAAGACATAATTCAACTCTTCAGATAATTAACAGGACTTTCCTGATTATGATATGGGAAAACACTAAATGTGCAAGACAGGGCTGCTCCAGGACCAGAACTGAGAACCACTGATTTAGAGTGGGGCTCTAAGTACTGTTTACTGGGATGTAATCCACTCTAAATGGTAATTTTGTAACCAGTGGAATCCTTGGACATGAATGCAGTGTAAAAAAACAGCAAATTTACCTGCTGCTGTATTGGTTGTAGACATATTGTATTTTGTTCACCACTAAACTACATACATGGCTTAGTAATTAAGCATGGTGAGTGTGAAAGTGTGGCTTACTCCATCCATCCATCCATCCATCCATCCATCCATTTTCTAAGCCGCTACTCTGTCAGGGTCGCGGGGGGGGGGGGGGTGCTGGAGCCTATCCCAGCAGTCTTCAGGCGAAAGGCAGGATTACGGCATCTGTTCAGTAAATTACTTTGCTCTCACAGCAGTCTCACTGTTGTAGTAACATTTCCCTTTTCTCACTCTTGTTGTTAGGTCTCTCACAGTTGTCCATTTCCATGCACCATGGGCTCCACAATGCTCTCAGATGAACGATGTGATGGAGGAGTTAGCCAAGGAGCACAAAAGCACCATGTTTGTCAAGGTAGGTTCACCGGTGTTCTCGATTTGAGCTGTATTGAAGGCACAGTATACCTTTAGATTTGATAGACATTAAAAATATTTAGTATTTTTAGGGTGGCATTTAAAAGAAGTGAATGCCTCCTTTTCTTAAGGTGCACCGGAGTACCCACCTTTCCTGATACATGATGCCCACTCTTATTTATTTTGAAAACCCCGTCTTAAAACATATCGCTCGGAATTACGTGTTTGAGTAACTATAAATATACATAAGCTCTGGTCTCAACAGTTCCATCCATTATGGATTCCGCAGTGATTTAATATAGTGTAATAGCCCTGTGGAACTGGTCCAAATGCTTACTAATGTTTTAATGTATTTATTTATTTGATTCACTGCAGTAAACTTACTTCAGATTTAGACTCTGATTTATCGTCCAGCATTGATTTGAATATATTTAGCAATGTATACATACAATAAAAGTCTCTGAAATGTAGAAATGTAGAAAAAGAGTAGATCAGTTCCTGATTAGTTTTAACTGGTTGAAGAACTAAATGCACACATTATAATATGAAGACACTATGCCTGCCTGAGAAGTGAGCTAAGACAGCAAATACTTTAATTTTTTTCTGTGTCTCATGATTTTTATTATGCGATTTTGCAAGAAGGTGCACCACTTAGTTTTAGGCTTAAGTGCTTTTTTCTTTAATGTTACTATTGGAGAATCCTGAGCTTCTTTATTACTTTTTCTTTTTAAATAAATACTGTTCAGTTATCTGTTTTATATCACAGTAAATGCAGTTTGGAAGTTAAACCTATATACAGTCTTATGATCTCCATGACTGGCATGATTTAATGATTACTGTGCTTTTTTTTGTCAAATTAGACTAAGATGTAAGATTTAAAATGAAACCATTTTACTGCCTTACTTTTAAACTCACACATACCTTCTAGGTTGCACAGCCTTTAAAGACTGTAAAGACTGTTAAATTGCCCAAGGCTTTGTATGACCTTGACTGCCATGTGTCCCAAAGACCACTAGAGGGTGATCTTCTAATCAGTCAGAGGTCAATATTACCTTTGTTCTAGGGAGTTATAGATTAATTTATCCAAAAGCCACATTCATGACTTTGGTCTTTCTGAATCACTGGGTTTTGAACATATTAGAGAATTCCTAAATGAGCAGTTTTAGTGTAATCTCATTAGTTTGTTTGTGGTTTGTCTCTCATTAATTGCTACAGTGTTTTGTCATGGGATTTTTTTTTTTATATATAAATGCTATTTACTTATATTGGAATGCAGTACATGTAAATGCTTGCAGTGGGACCACACAGGGCTGTTTTGGAGTGCTGTCCCTATTTATGTCCTAATTTGGCCAGCCATTCCCTAGTCAAGGCATGTCAGCTACGATCCTCCGGCTCATTGCTCTTATCAGAAGCCCAAACTGCAGTATTAGCCTGGGGCGGAGGGTAACTACTGCAGTCATGACATAACCTGGGTCAGTGATTTATGGATTTCAATATGTGGTAGCTAAATATGACTGGAAATTTACCAGGTCAGTAGTGCGTCAAGGTTTTCTCTCGTTCACTTTGCCTTTGTCTCTCTCTCTCACTCTCTCTCACTCTCTTTCTCTCTGTCACAGCTGGAGGCTGAAGCAGTCCCTGAGGTGTCTGAGAAATATGAGATCAGCTCAGTTCCTACGTTCCTCTTTTTCAAGGTATGATTTCACTCCTGTAGAGCACTTCAAGCTTATATTCATAAATGGTCCCCAAAACTATGAGCTATTATAAATCATTGCTATCTAAACTGTCAAGAAAATATTCCACCTGATTTAAAATGTTGTCTTGCTTTTTTCCCCCCCCCTCACATAAAATTGGAAGATTGCTGACTAAATGTAGCATCATAATTATAGACAGTGCTGTTGGTGCAACCAAGCTGTGGTTGTCGAAGCATAGTTTAGCAAGAGCCTATGTTAGTTTCATGCTCTGCCTTGTTTTGTAAGCAGGATTTAATCCAAGAATTAACCAATGACAGTGACAGTGTCAACAAAGTGACCGAGAAATTTAAGTTAAATAAAAGGCTATGAATCTGATAGCCAGCTGAATGTGAGTATGTTCTTGGGATTGTTAAAACAAGTGTGGATGCGTACATGAACGTTTTCAGCAGCATAATAAACTACTGTGTTTCTCTTTAAAATCTTTCATTGTGGGTTCCATCCATCTTAGTTCTTACTGTCACTGTCATTTAAAAAACACTATGGGGAGAGCAGGACACAAACTGCCACAGGGTAAAATGTAACTTGGATATTTTATGTACTTTTTGAAGCCAAATGTGCTTTTAGACATGTTGCTACAAAAAATTCAGAATCTCTGAATATCTGCATATTTTGACATCAATTAGACGGTACTCCTCAAAATTGAAGAAAAGAAAATGAAGACTTTAACCATAAAAGCTCTTTTTCATCCTAACTGTTACTGAGTTGTTATGTAAGTTACAGGATACACACTTTATCTTAGCCACTCTCTTGATGGCTGTAAGAGGTGAATAACTTGCAGTTAGAACTAGGCAGGCTAAAGCACAGCCTCCACAAAGTGCTCACAGTTAGTTTTCACTAAGCCCCTTATATTGAATTAAAGACGTCTGTACTACTTTAGAGTGATTAAAACGGTCAGTTTTGTTAAATTTTGTGCACAGTTCTCCAGAAATGTACTATAGATTTCATAAAAATATAATTAATCTGACTGGTATTTGCTGCTCTTCTTAGTGGTCAAAAATAAATATACCACATTCTACGCAGCCTCTTTTTACTGATCGTATTTATTATTATGTGTATAATTTTTATTTCTTTTTTTTCTTTTTTTTGGGTGGGGGTTTGGGTAAAGCAGGATGGTGGCATAATGTTAGGTGTACACACACAGATCAAAGATGGGACAAAGGCAATACAAAACAAACAACCAGACATGAAGAGTGCATAATCCAGTGGAAAACTAGAGTTCTTGAATGTAGTCATATAAATTCTCTCTGTCACTTAGGAGTGTGGGAAAAAGATTCTTGGATGTATTGCGATGCGCACATGAACGATTCTGAATCGACTAATAAATGACAAATATCTATTTTCTAAATTTTAATTTCCACCGAAATGTTGAGGGAGCGTAAAAAGCGGAACTTGGAAGTGGGTAAGTGCGGCGCCCGGACAGTCTGTGGCAGCACATAACAAAAAACACAACTATAGCCACTTTCCTCCCCTCTCTGCCAGAAAACTTTTCCTCAGAAGTAGAGCAGCTTACTGTAAAATGTCTCTCAGCGTTCGGCTGTTTTACGAGGCTGAAGTCACTTCTCATTCGCCAGCTTCTTGTTAGAATTTTCCTGTTCCGGGGAACGTGGAAATTCAAAAGAGAAGCGACTTCATCTTCGCATCTTTAAGGTTTGACAGTCTCTTGTCGCAGATTTAACATTCCAGGAAACCACTGCGCCACTTATAAATGCCTTAAATCTCTTCATCTTAAATCTCTGCCTTTTCGTAGCTACTAGCCAGGCGGAACTTCATTTCTATGTGACCTGCAGTCTTCTCAGTCGTTGAGAACCAGGGCTTTTGCGCTATGTAAACCCACGGAGAGCAGCCAGCCCAGACAACATCCCCGGGCGTGCACTCAGGGCCTGCTCATCAGAACTGGCTGACGCGTTTGTGGACATATTCAATCTGTCCCTCACGCAAGCTTTTGTGTCATCCTTCTTCAAGTCCATCACCATCGTACCCCTCCCAAAGAAAAGCATTGTGACCTGCCTAAATGACTGTCGCCCTATTGCACTCACCCCAATCGTGATGAAGTGCTTTGAGAGAATAGTCATGTCTCACATCCAGGAGACCATTCTGAACACTATAGACCCTCTTCAGTTTGCAGAACAGGTCCACAGAAAACGCAGTGAACACAGTCCTTCACACAGCCCTCACACACCTGGAGGGCAAGGACATGTATGTCAGAATGCTCGACTACAGCTCAGCATTTAACACGGTCATCCTACACAAACTCTCAGAAAAGCTCCTCACCCTCGGATTGACACCTGCCCTCTGTAACTGGGTGCTGAACTTTCTATCAGATAGACTCCAGTCAGTCAGAGTCGACAGCTGCACATCCAGCACAAGAACAGTGAGCACAGGGGTCCCCCAGGGCTGTGTGTTGAGCCCCCTTCTACACGCTCTTCACTTATGACTGTGTGGCCTCCCAGAACAACACCAGCATCGTCAAGTTTGCTGATGATACTAAATCATTGGACTGATTGCTGGTGGGGATGAGACAGCATACAGGAAGGAGGTGATGATGAGATGATGGCCTGGTGCCATAGCAACAATCTTTCCTTGAATGCAGACAAGACCAAGGAAATGATTGTTGATCCAAGGAAGAAGCGGCAGCCGCACAAAACCCTGTACATTGCTGAGACTGAAGTGGAGAGGGTGAAAACCTTCAAATTCCTTGGCATCCACATCAGTGAGGATCTCACCTGGTCTCAACACACACCTCGTCATCAGGAAGTCCCAGCAGCGACTGTACTTCTGAGAAGACTGAGGAAATTTGGCATGCCAGCCAAAATTCTCAGCACCTTCTACAGGAGTACGGTCGAGAGTGTTCTTACCAGCTCCATCGTGGTCTGGTATGGAAATTGTACTGCTCAGGACAGGAAGGCTCTTCAGCGTGTGGCTGCACAGTCCATCTCAGGAGCAGCCTTCCCCTCACTACAGGACATTTATCATGCCAGGGTCATCAGGAGGGCCCACAGCATCATCAGGGACAGCACAGACTCTTCACAGTCCTGCCTTCAGGCAGATGTTACAGGAGTGTGAAGTCCAGGACTACAAGACTGACCAACAGTTTCTGTTCACAGGCCATCAGGCTGGTGAATACCTCACTTACTACCTCTTGCCCCATCCCATTCTGAACTGGTTTAACCTTGCACTCAATAACTGCACCTTACCTACACTGTACTGTTGTATTATATTTTTTTATATTATAAATTATATTTGGTGAATGGAGGAACAGCAAAGTAAGAATTTCATTGTACAGTGTAACTGCCTGTTCTGCTGTGCACATGACAATAAAAATCTTGAATCTATGTTGTACACTTTGGAGCTGAGATTTGGCGTTCAGTCTCGAAGATATTTTACTGACACAGTGACCCCTGACTTTCTACAATGAGACCAAAACCGAAGTTATAAAATCACTGAATTAAACGGGTAGCACAGCTGTGGACATCCATTACCACTGGATCTTATTTCACCGTAACAGTGCACTTTATCGCAGATTAGTGGCAGCAGCATCTAAAACAAGCTCAGTGAAATGAGAGCCTTCTAGATCGCTTCCATTTGATTTATTAATAAAAGATATTGGAAGTAAATGCATTATGGATTATTACAAATACTTTGCTTTAAAACTACCGAGTCCTCACACAGTGAGAAAATAGAAATGATGTATATATTAAAAAAAAAGATACATCGAAATCGTGAGGTGCCTAAAGATTACCACCCCTACTGCCGCTAATTGTTGAAAGCTTTGCTTTGTTAACTGTAGTTGTAATATGTTCCCTTCAAATTAGATTTTTCATAGTGGATAAACTGATGAGCCAAATTTTTAGAGGTTTGTCTTAGATTGTTGTTCAACAGGCAGCGACTTAATATGATAGTCTAACAGAGTACGTATGTCTTATACTGTGTTAGACTATCTTATTAAGTTAAGCAATACTCTGCCTTGTATATTGATCAAAGGCCTGATGCAGTCTGCCAATGGGACTCTGTACACTCAAAATGCCAAATGAAATTGTGAATAAACGAAGTATGAAGAAGTGGGGAGATTGAAAAGTGTCCAAAGATGCTGGAAACTTTATATTAGAAGGAAAACAAAACTTGAATATTTTATTGTAAATTTTATTCATTGTAGTCATTCAGAATTTCTGTTGATTCATTTCTCATGAAAAATTAAGTAAAGAGCAGCTGGGTTTTGAAATGGTTTTGATATGACAAAAAGTGACATTCAAGAAAAGAATAGAATAAATTCTAGATAAGCTCCAGTGCTTGCATTGTGAATGTAGCCTTAGTCTTTAGTTTAATCCCAAACAAGTAAAGCATGAATTTTGCCGCAGCCCACCTACAGTAAGTTTTTTTGCATGGAAGTATTCTTTATTGAATCTCTGTAATGCTGTTATGAAAAGGCTCAGAGTACAGCCTGTAGAGCCCTATGAATGAGTTTAACGATTGAGCTTTTAGAGGTTGGTCTAAAATTGTGCTTTTTGACCAACATGATGTCAGGATCAATCAGCTGAGAAATAATCAGAGGTTAAGCCCCTACATCACAAATAGCCTTTCACTCACATCTTAACATGTCAAAGAAAGAGAAGCCTAGAGCCCTCTCTCTCGCTCTCTCACTCTCTCTCTCACTCTCTCGCTCTCTCTCTTTCTCTCCTCCCTTCTTGTGTTTCCCCACCAAACTATCTAAACTAACAAACAGACTAACACTCTGAAAAATTAATGGTGTAGTGAGCCCCCACCACCCCCCCCCCCCTGCAAACCTACACCCCCAAATGTTGTGCTTATGGTGTGCTGGTGTTTTTATTTATTTATTTATTTATTTTTGGACGGGCCTTAGGGCGGCGAGAAGATTGACAGGCTGGATGGTGCACATGCCCCTGAGCTGACCAATAAGGTGCAGCGGCTGGCGTCCAGTGGGGGAGGGCCTGCCGGGGTGGGGGACGTCCCTAAAGAGGAGCTTAACGAGAGACTGAAGAAACTCATCAGCGCTGCGCCCTGCATGCTGTTCATGAAGGGATCGCCGCAGGAGCCACGTTGCGGTAAACATGTACACACACACACACAGACACTCACGAACAAGCCACTAGAGGGTCCAGGTAAAAGGAGGGAGCGTGTATATGTGTGACTTTTTGTGTTTTTGAACGTATGTGATGGAGAGTGTAGTGCTAAGAGAGTGAAGGTGTGCTGAAAAGGTGAGCAGTAGAATAAAGCACAGGTTCTCAACCCTGGTCCCAGAGTACCTCTTGCCTCGCACGTTTTTGTGTTGTCAGCTTAATGAGCTGATTATTTGGACTAGTTGTGTTTGTAGCAGAGAAAAAAGGTGCAGGGTAAGGGGTACTCCAGGACAGGAGTTGGGAACCACTGGAGTAAGGTAATTGTGTACTGACCTCTCTTAGGAGCGCTAGGTTGTTTGAGTGAGTGACCCATTCTTCTATCGATGTACATGAACACGATTCAAATCGGATGTAAACCAAACATGCACACCACAGTTACTGGGTTGTTGTAGTTAGCTTTCAGAAACCTCATGTGTGATATAGGGCAGTCTCAGTTTCTTCATTAAATATAAAGAAATAAAAAAATGTTCTTTAATGTTAATATTTTTAAAAGCTTCCTTTATTTCATCTTCAATAAAGTATTCTGGAGTCTTTGAAATGTCCTGTATAGTGTGCTATTGTTCAGTTAAGTCTGTTTTTGTTTGGTATTGAAAATGGGCATTAAAATAATCTGCAGATTACTGGATTATTAATATATCGCTGTAAGGACCACAGGACCTTTTGGTAGCTTTATTAACTCGGCTCATTTGATAGATTTCATGCATTTACATTTCTTGAAAATGGAATAGTTGTGTCTGCAGGACTCGAGCCAAAATTGGATCCTCATATTATTGAAAGTGTGCTCTGTTAGCTTGCTAATAATGGTGAGATGTGTGTGCTTGGTGACAGCAGTTGCAACGGAATGGCTTCATCTTGACTTAACATTTTGTAATGCTGTTAGAAGGTAGATCAACTTGCAGTAGTGTTTTCAGATGTAAAGTTTGTGTCAAAGAAAATCAAACCTAATTCATTCATTTTTAGTCAGATTACAACAGTTGTGGGTGTGCGTGTGTGTGAAAGCAACGTGTGCCTCATAAAGCACTTTTCAACTGTAGCCACTTATGGCAGCTCAGCATTGCAGTGGAAGTTAACAGGACCTACATATATGTGCATCACCAGCAGTAACAAAATGATTTATTTTTGCAGATTTGAAGCTTTAAGTTGATACCATGATTGTTTCAAGTAGAAGATGTATTTTATTTTGCATACAGAAATATTTTTGGCATAATTTTTCTTGACATAAACAGATGTAAAAATTTGGAAGTGCTATAAAGTTGCAAGAACTGTAAATGTAGGTCTTTGCATAATTACATTTGAACAGTATGGCAAAATGAAAGTAATAACTCTCAACTTCTAAGGTTACAAATATCCACATTGTAGACTGGACTTGTTTTTGTGTGTCTCACAGTTTGTAAGCTTAACAGCTTTAAATGTTCTTGTTTGTTCTGTACTCAAAGGAAGATCTTAAGCACAATTAAGAAGAATTTAGAGAAATGATTGTGATGCATGTAAATTACAGAGAGAAAATGTTTCAGCTGCGTTATATACATACTCAGACAATTCAGAAAAGAAACTGCATACGTTTGTATAGATCAAGTGTATTCATTATTAAGTTACATTCAGTTCAGGTTTTCAAAACATGTTTATATTAAGATTTATTATTTTTTGCTCTCCACATCCAACAATGTTCAAAATACATATTTCATAATGGACTGAGGCAGATTGAAGAATTACCATGTGGACCACGGAAAGAGTCAAGTAAAGAAAGTACAGGTCTGAGGTACGCTTTCTCTTTCTCCGAGCCGATCACAGAAGCCTTCAGCTCGTGGGTCCTGCAGCTGTAGTCTTGTAGGCAGCCTCTCTCTTTCATTTGCTGCCAGTTCCTCTAGCCCTGTTTTATATGAAAAGGATCTGCTGCATTTATTCATTTGTGACATCCAAGCCAGAACCTGTTGCTAAGTGCAGCCGTGTTATTTAAAGCTGGACCAGGTGTCAGTAGGTGGGTCGGAGTCGGAGGAATTTTTAATGTTGTAAGTGATTGAAGTTCCCACTCGCTTGGCTTCTGTCCAAATCAGTGAGATTTCACAGCGACCGTGAGTCACTCCTGTTGAGACTAAAGTGTGGTGTTTAAGCTTTAGAGGCAGATTTAACACGCACACACTCTTCCCTTCCCTGCATGCACAGAGCTAACTGACAAAGCTATCTGCAAACACGCTTGAAATGTGCCTCCCCATCTCAAATTAAAAGGTTACCTGCTCCCATGTCAAGCTCATCTATATAAATACTCCCTCGCTCTGTTTGCATACTAAGATAGCTCTCCTCACAGGGAGAAAGTGAGACTTTAATGTTGCCTGGCTCCTGGAGCAGAGTCGGGCCTAGCGAGCGCTTGTCTGTCCCTACAGGGAGGAATAAAAGTGGGGGAAAGACCTCAGCAATCAATCCAGCGTGTCTGGTGGAGGTAGCCTGGAGCCAGAGAAGGCAGCTGGACCGCGTGTTTGCCTGCTCTAATAGAAACAAGTTAATATAGTGCCAACTGCATGAGCATTAGTGAGCCGCCTCCAGCTGTTTTATAATGAATTCCCACGTGAGTGGGGAAAAATCAGAATGGGTATTTTACTGCAGGGGGTTACACAAACCCAGCACATCACCTTATACACATCTCTCTCTTTTGCCTTCTCTCACTTTCTCACTTGCTCTCTCTTTCTTTCTTTCTTTCTTTCTGCTTGTATCAAATCTGCCTCCCTCTCTCGGTGCATTTTTCCCTCTCATCTGTGGTTCTCTTCTCCTGTATCTTCTTAACCCCTATCTGGCAAACCTTCATTGACATTTTAAGATTGAAAGAAAATTATTGTGATTGTGACTATTAAAGACTTAGATATTAACTACGTGCTTTTTGAAGGTACACTACATAGTCAAAAGTATGTGGACACCCAAACATCACTTTTGTAAACTTAAGCTTAGTTCAGTAAGCTTTAGCCATCAGACTGTTAAGATTGTGCATGTTAAGCTGTAAGAATTTCATTTGTCGATCAGCTTACTAAGAGGCTATCACTTACAGTACCTCTTCTCACCTCTTTGAGCAAAGATTGCAGCCAGAGCATGGTGTAAGTGCTTATCTAGTTGAAAATGAAATGGAAAAGGGCATAAACAGTGAATTCTGTTAAAATGGAGTGGTGCACACAGGATTGTCTGGTCATTTTGTCTACTTGAACTTAACCAGCTCAGTATGATTTGGTTATTTGGCCTCATTTTCACAAACTCTGTCCAATTAACCACTGTGTTCATTTGGTGGAACTTTGATGCATGAATGAATACCATTTCTAGATGCTGTTCGGTTGGATTTTCTAACATTTTGAGATTGGTCATATACCAGTGCTTTGAAATGTAGTATTCATAGCAACACCTGTAGTGTAATTGCAGAACTGGTTAGGTTCATAAAGGGTAGGTTGCAGATTTCTTCTAGGTTAATATTTTGAATCACAGTGATGGAATAAACAGTAGGGAAAACGTCTGTCCAATTCTGTGTTTTGGTAACTGAAATCAATGTGAATTAACAATCAATTCAGATAAAACTTGTTTGGAATTCTAGTGCAGGTCTTTTGATGGCTGTTGTCTTTTGGGCTTGCAGGCTTCAGCAGGCAGATAGTGCAGATTCTGAAGGACCACAACATCCAGTACAGCAGCTTTGATATCCTGTCTGATGAGGAGGTTCGGCAGGGGCTGAAGACCTACTCCAACTGGCCCACCTACCCTCAGGTGTATGTTAATGGAGAGCTGGTTGGAGGGCTAGACATTGTCAAGGTGAGAGGAGCGGGCAGTGTCACCCTGTTTCTGTGCCCAGTGTAGTGTGCTGCCGTGTGCTTTATAAGATGAAAATAGTGTGAGAAGCAGTTCATTTAAATCAATTTATAAAATCAAGACTAGAGGACTTACAAAATGCTGATAAACACAATCAAAAATAATGTCACAAAAGGTTTTTGCAGTGTTCACTAACACCAAAAATGGAAGAAGTTGCATTTTTGGTATGCACTGATGATATTAGCTAATATAAATGTTAAATATATTTTCTTGGATTAATACATCTAAAAGAGCATACATTTATAGGAGACCTGGCTCAAACAGCATTAACAGGCTTCAAATGCTCACTGATGTTTCTGAATGAGTACTCAAATGATTGTTCTCTATTAAGCAGTAATGTTTATATTCATTTTGGTTTTAATGAAAGGATTCCAGTTTTTGTTGTGTAACATATACACTCACTCACTTTATTATGTACACCTGTTCAATTTCCTGATAACACAAATAGCTAATCAGCCAATCACACGGCCGCAACTCAATGCATTTAGGCATGTAGAGGTGGTCAAGACAACTTGCTGAAGTGCAGACCGAGCATCAGAATGGGGAATAAAGGTGATTTAAGTGACTTTGAACGTGGCGTGGTTGTTGGTGCCAGACGGGCTGGTCTGAGTATTTCAGAAACTGCTGATCTACTGGGATTTTCACGCACAACCATCTCTAGGGTTTACAGAGAACGGTCAGAAAAATAGAAAATATCCAGTGAGCGGCAGTTGTATGGATGAAAATGCCTTGTTGATGTGAGAGGTCAGAGGAGAATGGGCAGATGATAGAAAGGCAGCAGTAACTCAAATAACCGACCTAAATCTCCTGAGGAATGTTTCCAACACCTTGTTGAAAGTCTGCCACAAAGAATTAAGGCCGTTCTGAAGGCAAAAGGGGGTCTAACCTTTTACTAGCAAGGTTACACATTTATGCATTCCTTTCTGTGGTGGACTTCCCAAAGGTGCCGTGAAATAGATGTGCTGTAATGTTATGTCAGATAAGGGTCAACCTTATCTTATTATACATTACAGCACATCTATCTATGTGACTTAACACAGTCTTGCTGAATTTCTGCCTAATTAGCTAGCAGCATAAGTAAGTTCAGAAGTAATACAGAAACTTTTTTTTTTTTTTCCCTTTCCAAAATCTTTATTTAGCATTTTATTTATTTTTTCATAGCAAGTTTAACTGGTTTACAGAATGGATAGTTCACAATCCATTGCTAACTTAACGGTCCAAGTTCACTTCCATTATGAGTGAAATTACTTTCCAGACACTTTTAAAACGGCCTTGATGAAGCCTCTGCTAAAAGAGAGTAGCATTGACCTTTCCATACTAAATAATTTTAGACCAATTTCAAGCCTACCTTTTTAAAGTAAAGTCTTGGAAAAAGTTGTTTTCAAACAATTAAATGTGTATCTAATATCAAGCAAGTTATATGAGAGGCTTCAGTTAGGTTTTCATTCTAACCATAGTACTGAGGCAGCATTGGTTGATTTGAGCGACCTCAGACTGATGCACCATCTATTCTGGTTTTATTAGATCTTAGTGCAGCTTTTGATGCCTTTGATCACAGGATTTTAATCTAGCGTCTTCAATGCCAACGTCAGCCTCTTGGGCACATGTTTAGGTATTAGGCAGTTCATGGTTTCAATGGGAAATCATTTATCAAATAGATTTGGCATTTCTTGTGGAGTCCCTCAAGGAGCTTTAGGGCCTTTGCTTTTCTTTGTACACGCTACCTCTATGTGATGTCATTAGGAAACATAATATACATTTTCATAGCTATGCTGATGACACCCAGTTATACATTTCCATTCCTTCTGATGATCAAAACTGTAGACAGACTAACCAGCTGTGTCAGGTATTTCTCAGTGGATGTTGCAACATTTTCTACAAAATTCATAAAGATGTAAAGCTGTTCATATCTTGAATCAACCAAACAGATGAACTAGCCTGCTGTCTCAGTCTCTGTCTCAGCTGCTTGGCAGCAAAACTAATTGAGATTAATACCAACATAACAAATAATACTCCAGTATTTGAATTGTTCAGGGCAGCCCTATTTAAAGCCAGTTACTTCAACCTCCCCAAACTATTTTAAAGAGTCTTAATCCTTTTAGAAAATAATGAACTTTATCAGCCAACATGTAAATTCTAATAATGTGTCTTGGATTAAAGGTTTTCTTAGAGTGGGAATTCTTATACCATCATTCTCAACTTTTCCAGCAGTTACATTGGTCTTTGGCTCAGTTTTATTGAAGAAAGTTCCGATTAAAGGTCCTTCTCTGTGAGCAGGCTGAAGTATTGAGGATGGTCTGTTTTTATTGGATGGTCTGAGACTGTGTGTGTGTTCTTGTTCTCTGCTTGTTGTTTTTAGCTTCTGTGTGGTGTGTCTACAGTCCCTTCGAGCTCATTCTGCTTAAAGCAAGCACAGTGCCCCTGCTGTGAGAGGTGATATAGATTAGCCAACAACAGACTTCTTCGTTTATTCATTCTCTTTCCTGCTTGTGGAGAAGAACCCCTCCTTCATTAAAGGAGTCAGTTCACCTGCACAGCATGGTAAAAGAACTCTGCAGGGTGCCGCTTAGTTGGGGTAGAGTGTGTATGTGTGCGTTCAGCAACAGAGCGATGAAAGTGTGTGCGATTGTGCAGTGTGTGAGCTGCGGTTTCAGAGATGTCTCTGTATCTGCTTCTGTGCCAACTGTAGGAGCTGGTTGAATCTGGCGAGATTGAGAATACCTTCCCCAAGACTGTCACACTGGAAAACAGGTAATACATGCACACACACACATACACAATTAAAGAAAAAAGAATTGAGAAAATAACAATGTTCTCTTTCAACAGGTTGAAATCTCTCATAAACAAATGTTCTGTCATGCTCTTTATGAAAGGAAATAAAGAGGTGAGTGGCTTTTAGTATGATCATTTCAAATCTGAAAATCTCTCTCCCATACTCACTGTGTTTTGCTTTCTCTCTCTCGCGCTCTCTCTCTCTCTCGTCCTCATTCTCTGTATACAAGTTGAAAACCTTTTTCTGACTGTTAACCATCTTGGACCTTTGACTAAAATCTTTTCGCTTTGAATGACCCTAAACCTTAATTATGTTTATTTTTATTAAAATAAGTGATTGAACATTAAGAATAAACTTGACCAAATCTTTGTGGTGACAATTTTGACAAATTTTGAGCGTAACTCAAAAATGATAGCCAGTGCATGAGAAACACAGCTTTGAACACACAAAATAATTTGTTGTACACGCAAAATATTTTTCAGTAAATCACAAAAACGTTTACTTAATTGCAGAAAATATATGTTTACTGATATGTTTAGATTTTGGGACACATTTACTTCAAAACTGAGTAGTGGATATTAATTGGTAAATATGCTTCTTTACTATATAGTTAAAATATGTTGGAGATGGAGCTGCCGGGCAGAAGGAGAAGAGGTAGACCTCAGGTTTATGAGATGTAGTGAAGGTGGACATGGAGATGGTTGGTGTGAAAGTAGAGGAAGGCAGTGGATAGGGCAAGATGGAGGCAGATGATCCGCTGTGGCGACCCCTAAAGGGAGCAGCCAAAAGAAGAAGAAGACTATATAGTTAAAAATTCTATAACATAAACAGAGAAAAGAGAAAAATGAAGTGTGTACAAACTACTGTTGAAAAGATGCCACAAAGGGTTCTTTGAGCAATGTGTGAAAGAGATTTATGATGGCTTTTAATAGTTTAATATAAATGTTTACCAATTAAAGGATGGTTTTGTAGAACCTTTACATTGTGTTCTTTGAAAAGGTTCTTCACACATGTCCTTTACTCTCTCCTTTTCTCTAAAGAACAATCAATCGAAAGGTTTTTTAGGGATCCAAGAGGGTGGTTATTCTGTGGCATCATGCAAAGAACCTTTTAATTTTAAGTTCTTTCACGCTCTCTTCAAAACACATGAATTAAAACAAAAACAGAATGAAATGCATTAACATACATTTAGAGGACCTGTTCAGAAAGCGGACCATACAGGAAATCAATGTTGTGTGCCAGAAAGTGTGGAGAGAGCTGGAGTTCTCCATCTTTAATGGGGGAGAAAGACCCCTAACCTCTCTCTTCATATCACTATTGATTTCTGCAGCTCACACATGAAAGCAGTTCTTTGGAGTAGTTTTAAACCTGTTCTCCTGAGATCCCTCCTTCTCTCTATCCTCACCGTGCTTGTGCCCCCCGCCCACCCCCCCACCCCCTTTTCGTTTTTTCTTGTTGATAAGGATCTTACTTCTCTCACAGTGGAGACAGTTCTAAAGTGTAGACTTTACAGACAGGAGTGGTTGTAAGTTGCTAAATGAAAGCCGGGTTTGGTACCAGCCTGTGGTCTGAAGAGCCAGCGACGGCTGGCTGTGAAAATCCACAGTGCCGACTTTCCTTTGAGCTTCCAACAGACTGAGAGAGTGGAGTGGCTCTTCAGGGAGAGTTTTGAAGACTAAATCCCTGCTTCCTCTGATTGCACTCATTCCGCTCCTCTGCACTCTGCAAACATGTGCTTGTTCTACCTTCCCTAATGTGTGTTTATGGATTTAGGTCGCCAAATGCGGATTCAGCCGTCAGATTCTTGAAATAATGAACAGCGTGGGGTAAAACCTTTGGCATCTTTTTTTCATTTACCTCATATATATCTGCATAAATGATTTACATAATTCACCTTTTCATTAGCATGTGTCTTGTGAAAATTCAAGAGAGTTGTTCTAGTCAGCTTGTTTGATTTATGTATAAATTATTCAGAGCTATTATTTATCTTTTTTGCAGAGTTGAATATGACACCTTTGATATTCTTCAAGATGAAGAGGTAATATACAGTTGTGTTAGAGTGAAGTCTCTGTGAAATGTCTCCGCATTTACTGAAGAGTTTTCTGTTAGAATAGCAGTGTATATGTATAAATAGGGCAATTCCCATGTTGAGCTTAAAATACTGTGATTGCATTGGTACTTTTCTCAGCCTAGAGATTTTAGTCTGTGTTCTGATGATGGTTTGTGCTAATGGTCTCACTTGCATGACGACTTGTCAGACACATATAGCATAAGATATTGAAGTTAACTCTGAAGAAATGGTCTATCATATGATCCTAATGTAAATAATTGTTTTATAAGTAACCATGTTCATGGCTGAATGTGTTTAATGTAGGCTACTTACAAAATTCCACTGATCATGGTTTTGTTTCAGTAAGATGTGACTTCATTCATTGCTTTACTCTGCATTACTCAGTTTATTGTTATGTCTGTTCCCTCAGGTTAGGCAGGGCCTAAAGGCGTATTCCAACTGGCCAACATATCCACAGCTTTATGTAAAAGGGGATCTCATCGGAGGCCTGGATATCATCAAGGTGACTGCCACATAATCCAGTGACATTCACCTACACTAAAACAAACATATCTTTTAATGTTTATTAATCAGCTTAGCTGTATTTTATGTGAAGCTGATATATTCTGGCAGAAATGATTTAAAAGTTATGCAGCTGACATACTTGTTCAGCACATTTAAAGGCTAGTGAGCTTCACTATTATGGTTTCTTTTGAACATAGAAACATAATTAGCCCTTTGTGAACTACAAAAATGAGTTCATATAAAAAATAGCTATTTTATTTTATAGTTGGAGTTAATTGACAATGTTTTTTGTTGCACATGATTTTTGACCTTCAGCTGAAATGGGCACACTTTTCATATTTGATAAAGATTATTGAAATCTACCAAATATATTTAAAATGCCTGATCATTGTATTATTGAGCTCTTCATGTGCTGAATCAAGTGTGGTGCTGCAGGGAAGAGTTGAAGCATTTGAGGGCTGTGGGTCTCTATCTACATCCTTTACTGTATATGCCACAGGGGTGAAATTGGTCTCTTTCCAGGCCACAGGTCTGCAGAATATACTTTTGCCTTTACCCTCATCTAACACTCTGAATTTAACTCATGAAGATGTTGCTAATTAGCCCATAAGTTAAATCAGGTGTGTTTAATATGGAGTAAAACTGCAGTGCTGCCCTCCAGACGGAACTCCATTTGACACCAGGAATATATAATCCCTAATGGACCATGGTCATTTATATATGACACACATTTTATAGACATTTATCCCAAAACCTCTCAAAGAAACACATTTATTGACATTTGGTGGTATGTAAATACTTTATCCTGAGTAAATATGGTTACTATGTTGTGCTTTGACCATGAATTCAGCAAAGAAACAAATGATTTTGCTCACATCAGAAAATAAATTAAGCTTGGGCAAAAGGCAGATTTTCTGGAAGTGAAATGCAATTGGTACTACCTGATTTCCTTGGTAGATTTAAAATGACAGGCCGATTGAGGATTTTTGTTCAATACATTTTGTTTGATGGAGGCATTATTCATGTTTTAATAGAACTCTCTTTCTTGTATTGTGTAAACTGCTTCTCTGCAAACATTGCCTGCAGTATCAGTACTTGTCCATAAGAGGGCATAAAAATTCCACAAATGAACACACTTGAAGGCTCACGAAAACACTCAGTAATAAAAGAACCACCTTTGTACTTGTTAGGATGTCTCTCAGTAAGAAGTTTACAAATTCAAAGGCATGCATGCTTGGTTTAGAGACAAAAGAAAAACCAGTGGAGTGTCACAATGCAGCGAGCTTCAACATTTGCACAATTACAAATACCACTTTATCAGGAACCCCTGCTTTGCATTTCTACTCTCAGGCCACTTTAAGGTCAACAGATATCATAGGTTTTAACAATTGAAGATGTACAGCATCTTGCAGTGTACAGTGGTTCGTTTCAGATTTAAATCAGTGTTCTCATGATGTTTTGTGCTAAAAGGTCTCATTTGCATGACATGTGAGACACCTAGTTCAATAGTTTACATATAGATCAATATTTAAAGTTAACTCTGAAGAAACGGACTATCATATGATCCTAATGGAAATAATTGTGTATAAGTGTAATGTAGGCTACTTCCAAAATTCCATTGATGTTTTTCCATGAGATGTGTCTCCATTTATCGCATTATTCAGTTTACGGTTATGTGTGTTCTCTCAGTAAGCCAGGGCCTAATGTTGTATTCACAGCTTTATGAAAAAGGGTGACTCATCAGAAATGTACATATTCCAAGGCATGCACACTTGGTGTAGAGACAAATGGAAAACAGTGGAGTCTCACAATGCAGTTAGCTTCAACATTCACACAATTACAATTATACTCATTAAGATACCACTTTATTAGGAGCCCCTGCCTTGCGTTTCACTCTCTGGCCACTTTGTCAACATGTAGGTTATAACAGTTGAAGTCTGTACACCATTTTGTTGTCATACACAATCATCATTGGTCAGTTTCTCACCACAGGACCGCTTTTAGCCAGATATTATTTGATGGACCATTCTCAACATCACAGCGACACTGACATGGCAGTGGTATACTGATGTGTGTCACTGCGGGGTTGAGAGTGGTCCACTACTAAAAATATTCTTCCAAGAGCAGCTCTCTGGTTAGAAAATGACCTCTGAGGAACGGTTAGAAGGATGGCTAACACAAATTACGCATCAACAAATGGGCTGCAGTTTCTAACTTGGGTGATTGTGTGCTGTATTTAGAGCAACCACAATGATGGAAACTACATGCAGAAATTCCCACATAACAGAGCTGTGTTGTGCCTCAACAGGAGCTGAAAGAGAACGGTGAGCTGGAGTCAGTGCTCAGAGGAGAGAACTAGGAGAGGTGATGGGAACAAAGTTACGCCGAAGTCTCTGCTGCCGTATTCAGAGGCGTCCTAGAGGTCACAGGGGGACAACCCGTTGTATTCCAGCCAGTTTATTTCTTTTTGGAGATAAGGTGAACTAATATGGAGATGCATTGTTGTGCAGGATCCACTTATGAATTGAGCAATGATTGCTGCAAATCTAATAAAGCATTTGACCCTGTTAGAAGTGAAAATCTGTTGGCTTTCTTGGCCCTTCTTATACAAACCTACTTACACAAGTCCAAAAATGTAGGGGCAGTATGTGAAATACTAATAAAAACGGTTTCTCAAAATATTCCCAAGCTCATATGGTAGTATCCATATCAAAAACATGCTCGTTTTTAATGCAGTCCCATCGGACTTTTCTGGATTTCCCGAATCTTTTGATGATAGTGCGCACTGTGGAGGGTAAAATTATGATGGCCAACAAACTGCAAATAAAAACACGCTGCAAATGCAGAAAACGCTTTCATCAAAATGACAACACAGGTGCTTTGTTTAACAAACGTGCTGCAGATACAGAAAACACGCAAATACAGAAACGCTGTTAACCAGTCCCAACACAACAGAGATGTTTCTGGAGGATGGCTCCATTCAGACTCAAATTCTGCTCAGCATAAACATTCACCAGTGACAGTAAGCCAAGTTTTATTTGAGCAGGTCATGGACATCACTGTACTGTAATGGGAACAGGGGTGGGGGAGTAGCGGAAACTTCTCAGAGTTTCTTGTAAAATGTCTCTCAGTGCTGCACTTTTTATGAGATTGAAGTCGCTTCTCATCCGAATCGTCCTGTTCCACTTTAAGTGTTGCCTGAGGTGCCAGCTTGTCCTGCTGCACCATTTAAGGTGGAATGGAACAATTCGAACGAGAAGTGACTTAAGTTTAGCAAGTTGCTGCAGATTAAACCTGTCAGCAAACCAGAGTGATTTTATAAATGTAAAAAAGTCCGTTCATCTCCAAATGATCAATGTTCGCCTTTTTCCTCTTTGCCGTTTCATTCTCTGCGTTGCTGTGTGTTCAGCAGTCTGCGCGTCAGTCTTCAGCGTTAGAGGGTGAATTAGCAATTCTGCATCAACTCCAGGGTTCAAGACCACTTACTGTGAAAATTGTGTGTTATAAGGATTTTACAGCAAAGGAGGATTATTATGTTTTACCTATAAATCTAGTTCTGCTGTGCAGCTGCAGTAATAGTGGAGAGATTATTCAGGCTTGATTCTCGCCCCAAACAGAGTCAGAGTCAATGATGAGGACTTTGAGGCTGAAGTGTTTTTAGGCTAAGGAGTTTTAAACACCATGTCCACTCACTGTCCACTCTATTAGACGCACCTGCATTGTTGCTTCACCCTGTAGATGTAAAGCCAGAGATGATGGCTCATCTGCTGCTGCACAGTTTGTGTTGGTCATCATCTAGTCCTTCATCAGTGGTCACAGGACACTGCCCACAGGACGCTGCTGTCTGGATGTTTTTGGTTGGTGGACTATTCTCAGTCCAGCAGTAACACTGAGGTGTTTAAAAGCTCCAGCAGCACTGCTGTGTCTGATCCACTCAGACCAGCACAACACACACTAACACACCACCAGGTCAGTGTTACTGCAGTGCTGAGAATGTTCCACCACCTAAATAGTACCTGCTATCCATGGGGGGTCCTGACCACTGAAGAGCAGGGTAAAAGGGGGCTAACAAAGTATCAGAGAAACAGATGGACTACAGTCTGTAACTGTAGAACTACAAAGTGCAGCTATACAGTAAGTGGAGCTGATAAAATGGACAATGAGCTTCAAAATAAGGAGGTGGTCATAATGTTATGCCTGATCAGTGTATCTTGCTGAAATGTTTAAATTGGAGCAGTTTTATTTCAACAGTTGACAGCACTTTGCACAAAATGCTCTGGTTTGTATTCAGTTATTTTTGTTGATTTTTATTAGAAAAAACCTGGATTGATTGTCTTTGCATTTAGTCTAATTTGTTGCTGGACATCATGCCTTTGGGTGTGTAAGTCTGATTGTTGGTTACACTTTTGGTGATCTTTTTGTACACTTTTTGGTGTGTTTCTTTCTGGCACAGGACTAAATGCAGTGTCTTGTTCACACTGTCAGTTGGGCCTGTTTGGTGTGTCAAGTAGAGATTCACAAACGTTCTGACAGCCGCACTTTGAAAGTAGCTAAAAAGTAGGCCACTACTCTTTCTGGAAAACTAAATTGTATTATGTAAATATGTAATTATGTAAATATGTAGTAGCTAACTACTAATTCTTCAGTAGCTATTCCAACCCTGAATGGGAATTAGCTGTTAAACTAGTAATACAACAGAACAACCGCAGCACCGCTAAGACATGTCAGATAGGAAAACTAGTCAGCTGAGATTTTTTTGTGTGATTTTCCACTATAGTCATTCCATTCCCTTTGAGTCTTCGAGAAATATTTCCATTGTGTTGTGCCTCGCTTCTCTTGTGTTGACTGGCTTTGCAGTGTTTCTAATGTTGCCTGTGTTTACAGTGCATTTGTAAAATATAGTTCAGGTGTCCTCATTCAGATGGAATTGTTTTAAGTGTTTGTAGCGTGTTTATGAATTGTACTATGAATAGGGTCTTGTCAGCCACCGTATAAAATATCTAAAATACTGCAATTGCTTTCTGAGGAACGTTCTTAAATTTTTTCACTGATGCATTTTGACAGGGTAGCATGACTTGACCCATTCTTACTCATAAAGGACTAGCCTTTCCTGGATTATTCTTCTATATCTGCATGATTGTGTTTAAGGTTTTTAATTTTGTTTTCCTTGTCCTAAAATGCTCCTGTCCCAACTTTTTTGGAATGTGCTGCAGACATAAACTTTAGAATGAGCATATACTTGCAAAAAAAAAAAAAACATATTTGGTTTGGAAAAACAAACATCTTATCTTTGTAATGTGGATTTACTGATCACTGCTGTTTTAGTATGTGTTTCTCATGCTGTCCCACCTTTATTTTGGAATTTAGGTTTATACTTCTGTAACTTGTTCTGAAAAAAGCCTTGCAGTTTCCCCTCAGAATGGAGTGACCTTAACACTACATAAAGGGTCTGAGTGTATGTGTGGAATCACAAATGTCAGATGCCCCTCAGTATTCATCTGGTGCGCACACACCGCAAGCTACTGTGATCAGATGTGACCGCCACACCATCCTCACCTGCTCAAATTACAGTCGGCTTCAGCGTGTGCTGGAAAAAGATGTGCCCCGGTTATTATGAATAAACAAATCATAAATATTTATCAACAGGCGGTTGCGAGGTCTGCTCTCACCTCGGCTGGCTCTGAGCCGGGAGCACAGAGCAGCCATTAGCCCCCTGCTCTTCTACACACACACACACCTGTGGCTTTATGGGTAATTACCGCACTCCCACTGACGCCCTGGCTGTGCTGAAGAGGAAGCTGTTTGAACGCTGCAGTACAGCACATGCCAAGATATTCAGTCATTATTTCTTGTATGCACAGAAGTACAGTTACTTATGGTTTATCATACACAGTAAAGCTCCATTAGGTCCGTTCTCTTATGCATACATACACACACACATCCAGCTGGGTCGCTACAAGCGTGCTTTAGAGTATTGCCCAAAGCACCGCATGCAGATCTTACTCTCTTTTCTCATTAATATTCAAATTCATTTTAATGTGCTCCACATGCTTTAGTGCTGTCTCAAAAGGAGACCATTCTCATTTTAATGGCTGTCGTATTTGAATTTGGAGGCTACCTATGTCAAATTGATTTATAATTTAAATCTAAAGGGAATATAATAATTTAGAAAAGTTATATATGTTAGGTTTATTCAATTAAGCAAGAATATTTTACATATTTACATGTTTAGTTTACCATTTATTATGTCTCCTTTTCGTGAGTGAGTAAAGTCCAAAAGTTTCCCTTGTTTACTTTTATACTTCTTATACTTTGATACTTTTATAGTATATTTTGTGGGCTTGCCTTACAGGAGCATAACCAAAGCCTTTTCAATGGGGTGGCCATTTTAGACCCAGTGATTTCATTGGGGTAAGGGAAGAAAGCGTGCAGTAACATTATGAGAGGATGATAGCAAAGCAAGCATGCAAAGTTGTCACAAAGCAGCGTTACAGAACAATCAGTATTACAGAAAGAAAAAAAAAAAAATCCGGGTGCAAGCCCCCATGAGCGTCGCCAGTGGCAAGGAAAAACTCCCTAGAAGAGGAAGAAACCTTGAGAGGAACCAAGGCTCAGAAGGGGAACCCATCCTTCTCTGGTCGACACCGGATAGCAAACATTGTTACTATGAAGTATTATAGAACAAAGTGGGGGAAAAAAAAGAAAGCAGTGGCTAATTTGATTCGTTTATGATTATGCTGCAGCAGCAATAGTGGTGGTCAAGTCGATCAGGGCAGAAGAGCCAACAGCATCAGACGCAAAGGGTGGGCAGCTGTTCAACTCGGCAATGAAAGGAAGAAAACACAGAGTCAGTTCTGTAAAGAGTGACTGATCACAGATTATAGTATAACAGAGTAGCAGAGACTCCTGCAGGTCTAGATCTGACAGGGAAGACTAGTCACCAAATGCTTCACTATACAGGTAAGTTTTTAGCCTAGACTTAATAGTAGGCTGGATAACAAGCTAACCTACCATAGCATTCACAGTGTGCTCACAGTGTCACTATAACAAGCACTCAACTGTAAAAAGGGTTTAGCTTACATGATAAATGTTACTATATAATAATCAATTCATTGTTAGTTACAAAGAGGTATTAGTTTCATTTCTGATAGTTACATCATCTTACCTTAATATAGCCCACAGAGCAGAACAGGGCTAGTTATAAGTGTGGTCATAGTTCTAAAATAATATTATGAACTGGTTAATCACATTTTTAAATACAGTTACACTCAGAGAAGTATAGTGATTTTCTCATGCTTTTCATGCTCCCTGTACCGTTTCCTCTCTGTGCTGAAGCTAACCCTAACTCTGATGGAGAGATTTATTTAGGTTCTTTTAAACGTTTTCCTAGTGTAGAAGGCCAGTGTTTGCAGCTGTCTCATGCAAAATGAACAAGAATAATGTTAATGTTTTGAGCCGTGTTCTGTCGGTTGCACGACTGGTTGGTAATGGCCCTGACTTTCATCATAAAACTGTTCATAAAGTGGCAAAACTCCTTTATGGTGACCTCTTTATTGACGATAACTGTCTATTTTACTTCATTTAACTGGGGTGGCCTTCTTGTACCAGGACCACACTCAGTTACACAACAAATAATGGTGAGTGAATCAGTTTGATGAATATAGTGTATATTGTAGCATCAGCAGATGCTTTTTATCGTTATTGTTTAGGCTTTTTCAGGGATTTTTAAGCATTCTGCAGTATTCAATTGAGTGTTTTGATATGAAAAAGTGTTTTGTAGAGAAATGTTGGTTTTCTTTACCATAGTGACAGGGATGAAGGGTTGCTATGTCTACAGTGCAAATATTGACATTTTGTTTACTATCCAAAGTGACATGTGAACCTGTATGTGTTCTCTGAGTTAGTATGTAACGTTGATAATGCTGAAATAGTGGTACATTTTTCATTCTACAACACATTGCATGTATTTTAACAGTACATTTTTGGTCAATCCCTTGTCTCAAGCATTAGGCAACATTTTTCCCAACCATTTTATGTAAAAGTTTTCTGTGAGGTAGCTTTTAAGGTGTTAAAGAAATAGTTTGTCAAAAAATCTAATTGACTTGACTTGACTTACCACGTACCCAAATACAGTTCACTAGCCAAGACATGTTCATTGTCCAATTTTTTTTAATTATTATTATTATTTTTTATTTAAGAGCTGGAGCTGCTGGGCTAACGGTGCTCACAAACACTGGAAGTCAGTAGTCACCCTAACTGTCTCCACAAATCCAAATCCATCCAATCTTTCTTAATATATTTCAGATCAGGCCAATAAGCTACATAAAGTAGTTTGAAGAATGATAGTAAAACCTTATTTACACATTTAAAGTAAATTGGAACTACGTTATCATCCTCATCACGTCCTTCAAGTCTTCAGTGGAATCTTCCAGAAACTAAGCTGCACCTAGTAAATTTTGCAGATCACATCTCAAAGTAGTAGATCTGAAGTTTTTAACTTTTTCTCTGTCTTGTCCACTTACTGTTGTGCCGAGTCTTTACGATGCCAATCTGAATGACTTTACTTGCAGGTATTTAGAAAAATCTGTGAAATTCCCTTGTATCTTTCCTCCTTACTCATCAGAACAATAAATTTGTAGTTTTATGCCATATTTCATTTATGAAAGCGCTTGAGCGCACAGCAATCATATTTTCTTTAGAAGGCGCTCTAGCTCATGGTCAAGAGTGAGTCAAGATGGATGCCTGTGGGATCTTTTTGAGTTTCTTTTTCATCCTCCACAATCACATTTCATCATGTTGTATTGTAGGTCCTTGCAACTAGTAATTAACCAGCTTCAAAATCATTGATCTTAATGAATAATCAATGAGACACTATGGGCTTGAAATTGAGAAAAGTTATCAAGGCTGTCTGAGAAAGTTTGCTTATTAGCTGTTCATCAATATGAGACGAAGGCATGACTATTTGAGGCAGTGAACTTGGTCATCTTTGTCTTTTTTCTTCTTCCTTACACCCCTCCTCCCCTCCCACCATTTTATCTTATTCATTCCTCCTCAGAGTAACACGTACACACACATGGACCTTTGCTAATGAGGGCCAGTTTTTGTTTTCTGTATGTATACGAACCCGTCTCCCTCTCCGAGCTAACACTTGCTGCTTGATATGCATTCACCTCCCCAGCGTTAAAAGCCCAGTGTCAATCTATTCCTCTTCCCTCTAGCGTTTTAGCATTCCACATTGAGACTAGCATAACTTTCCCTATGCTTTTTTTTTCCATTCCCCTCTTCCTTTCATTCTCTCTCACCCTCTTGACTCAAGGGGTGGAGGATTATTAAGATGCATTGCAAATGATCACTGCTCGAGTGTTTGAAGTGAGTGTGTCTTGTGGTTGCTGGGGCCAGATCTGGGGGACAGAGGAGCTTGTTTTTTTGGGAAAGGAGGGAGGGATGGAGAGATGGAGAAGAGGGCCAAGAGCAGATTGCAGTAACCTTGCTCCGTCTTTGCTCTCAGCTTCTTCAGTGGGCCTCGTTAAAGCGGATGTGAGATGAAATGCAGTTTAATATTCTTCTGTCGGAGAAGCAATAAGCAGCCAGTCAGCGGTGAACATGGAGACGGAGAGCTTCTCTGGATGTTTCTGTATCTTGCACCCTTCTCTTTTTTGCCTCTCTTTTTCATTCTCTGACATCCATCATTCAGCACTCTTGATCGCAGGTTCGTTAGCGACAGTTACACATGCATATTTGATGGCGGTTCTTTCTCCTCCTTCTCCTCTCCATCTTCCTCTGCTTCTCTTTTTCCCCCTTGGAGGAAAATTTGACCTTGCTCAGTTGCAGCATGGGTCATATGTTTATGAAATGGGGGAAGGAGTACAGAAGAAGAAATCATCAGAGACAGCCTGGATCAATGAGTCCCTTCTCCTTGCCTACAGAAAAATATAAAGTGCTTTATATGGCGCTTCATCTCCCCACTGCATGGACTTCACCTCCCTTTCATTCGACTTATGAGAAGGAGAACCCATTAGTGCTGAACCCGGTGTAATCATAATTAGATCATTTCTAACATCCTTAATTCAGTTTTGTACTTGTTCTAAAGAACAGCAGAAGCTTCAAGTGTGCTTCATCAATAAAAGCATTGAGGTCAGGTGATTGTTCTGTGGAATAATAGTGGCGTGGCTGGCCATGTAATGAGAGCTCAGCAATATGGTCAGAAGAGCAGTGGCTTTGAAGTTGAAAGGCCAGAGAAGCAGGAGGATCCAAGCGGAACGTGCAAAGGCACTCAGCGTATAATGATATCTGACTCCAAGAAGACCCTTTTATGTCCCTGAAGCACAAGAGAGCCAAAAGCGAACAACTACAGCAGGGTTTGTTCCTCAGTTTGTACTCTGAGTCACATTTTATTGGTCCATTTTGAGAAGGAAATCCATCATTTCATTACTAAAGGCCGACCCAACAAATACAAACAAGCTCAAGAGTTTGGTTGATGTGCTGTATCTATCTAAGATTCTAAGATTGTATCTAAGATTTTACAATGTTCTCCCAATGTTCACATTGTTTTAATTATGTTCTCCTATTCACAAAAATAGGGGTCTAAGCCCCCACTGAGTGAGCCAAGCAAGACATGTTTTTATGGAACATTTCTTAACAACAAGATATAGTATATGAGAGAATAACAGTTATCTTCATCGCTGCTTTCCAAAACTGCTGCTGCAGCTTCAGCGGCTTCATACTCTTTGCACACCATTTCACGCGTCTCCAATGTTGGATGAATGAAGAATGTAGGGTTTCTGATGTGATAGGCAAGTCCTTAGTGATTCCTTGAGTGTCCATTGGTCACTTTCATACAAAATTTAGACAGACATATGAATCCACCAATTACAGATGGTGAGAGGAAGACAATGTGTATCTCAGCCCATCTTTATAGCCTCATAACTCTAACCGTGATAAGATGGATTGGAAAGGGTGATTCTAAAGATTCAGGAAACGTTTGATCCACATTTCATTATCACAAAGATGCAGAAACATCCAATTTGACACATGGGTTTTTGCCAATCCCATTTCCATGAGGACATGTTAATATGAACAGGTAAAGAACTCAACAGAGCATGAGGCAGGTGTTCACACTGTTCTAGAATGTTCTTCTCAGTTCTCATTGTTTGACAATGTTCTCTTCCATTTACACTGTTCTAGAATGTTCCCATTGGCATTCAAGAATGTTATTCTTCATTCACACGGTTCTTGAATGTTCTCCCTATTAACACTATTCTGGAATGTTCAACCCTCATCTACACTGTTCTAGGGTGTTCTCCTTTCATTCATATTGTTCTAGAATGTTCTCCCCATTCACACTACTCTACAGTGCACTCCTCCATTCACACTGCTCTTCAATGCTCCCCTCCATTCACACTGCTCTACAGTGTTCTCCTCCGTTCACACTGCTCTAGAATGTTCTGCTTCCATATATATATATATAACCAATGACCAGTGTAAAAGTCTAACAGAGATTATCTAAAAAGACTTGAGAATTAAATCAATGATTGCTGTGTTGACCAGGTAGGATGACCAGGTTGGAAGAACTCCGTACAGTGTGAGGCTGATGCACAACACTCACACTGTTCTAGAATGTTCTTCCCCATCACATTGTTGTAGAATGTCCCAGGTTTACATTGTTCTAAAAATGTTCCCACTCATGCTGTTCTAGAATGTTCAACCCCCATCTGCACAATTCTAGCATATTCTGTGTCATTAACAGTTTTAGAATGTTTTTGTCTTTATTCATAATGTATTCAGAAGTTTCTCCTACATGAACACTGTTCTAGAACATTCTCCTCATTTACACTGTACTAGAATGTTCTCATTTACACTGTTCTGTAATGTTCTCCTCATGTACACTATACTAGAATGTTCACCTCATGTACACTATACTAGAATGTTCTCATTTACATTCACTGTTCTAGAATGTCTCCCTGTCAGTCCTAGTATTAAAGTAGTATAAAAAGTAGTATAAAGTAGTATATTAGTAGTATAAAAACATCTGAAGCACCAAATGTTACTAATAGTGCCTCCATGTGGGCAATCTTTTTGAAGTGGTTTGCATCTAAAAAGAGGAGTAGCAGAATTTGTGATTGATGGCACAGGTGATTAATTAGTCAGTGAGAGACGGTTGATAAATGCATCTCCCTACATTTTCTCAAGTGACTGTGGAAATCACGTTCATCTCTTTAGACAACAGTATGTTTGATCATTCTTGATTCATTCCAAGATTTCGCTTTTTGTTAGTTGGGTTAATGGAAAATTACTGTTGGAAAACCTAGCAGTACAACCCCATTTCCAAAAACGTTGGGATGCTGTGCAAAATGTAAATAAAAATATAATGCAATAATATGCAAATCATATAAATTCTACATTTAATTGAAAATACTACAAAGATAACATATCAAATGTTGAAACTCAGAAATTGTGTATTGTTTTTTGAAAAACTATCAAATTTGAATTTGATGCCGGGAGCACGTTTAAAAAAGTTGGGACGAGGGCACTGTGTTGCGTCACCTCTTCTTTTAGCAACACCCTGTAAGCATTTGGGGAGGCGATCTGAGGAGATTACTTGCTGTAGTATTGAAAGTGAAACGTTTCCCATTTTTGATATGTATAGAATTTCAGCTGCTCAACAGTTTGAGTTTTCAAAGTTGTCAAATTATTCAATTATATTGCACCAATGATTGACAGATCTGGACTGTAGATAGGCCAGTTTAGCACCTGGACTCTTTTACTGTGGAGCAATGCTAATGTAATACATGCATAATGTGGTTCGCCACTGGTTTTCTGAAATAAGCAAGGCCTTCCCTGAAAAAGACGTCATCTGGATGGCAGCATATGTGGCCAAAGCCTATATATGTCATTCAGCATTAACGGTGCCTTCACAGATGTCACATGCCATGTGAGCTACTAGACACTTACACCATCACGGATCCTGGCTTTTAAACAGTGAAATGATAACAGACGGGATAGTCTTGAGGATGCAGTGTCCTTGATTTCCAAAAAGAATTCCAAATGTTAATTGGTCGGACCACAAGACACTAAGTTCACCACAAATGATTGTCCTGGATCCTTTATATATATGTTTTCTTCCTTGCATGGTAGAGTTTTGACTTGCTTTTGTGGATGCAGCAATGAACAGTGTTCACAGACAGGGGTTTTCAGAAATGTTTCTGACCTCATGCAATGATTTCCACCACAGAATCATGTCTTTTGTTAATACAGTGCTGCCTGAGGGCCTGAAGATCCTGGCCAGCCAATTGGTTTTTAGTCTTTTCTTTTGAATGCAGAGATTTCTGTAGATTCTCTAAATATTTTAATGATATGTACTGCAAGTTGATGAACTCCCCATATTCGTTGCTATTTTACATTCAGAAATGTTATTATTGGATTGTTGCACTATTTAGCTACACAGTCTTTCACAGAGGGGTGAACCCCTTGTCATCTTAATTTCTGAAAGACTCAGTTTCTCCAGGATGTTGTTTCTATACTCAATCATGTTACTTACCAATTAACATAAATACTTGTGAGATGTTCCACCAGCTGTTTTTTTTTTTTTTCTTTCCACAACTTGACCCGTCTTTTTGCCCCTGTTCCAACTTTTTGGAAATGTTGCAGGCATCAAATTCAGAATTTGAAATGGTGTCTTTGTACTATTTTAATTATAGGGTTTAAATGATTTGCATGTCATTGCATTCTGTTTTTATTTACATTTTGCACAGTGTCCAAACTTTTTTGGAAATAGGGTTGTAGTATGGAACAGCTTGATAGGCATTAATAATGAATAAATACATGTGTGTAACTGTACATCAGAGTATACTGTGTTTTTGAGGAAGAATAATCTGGTTTTATTTTACATAAAAAAGATACTCCATGGCTGAAAAAGAGCCCTTAACACCACGCCCTGCCTCCCCCATGTTATTGGTATGCTGAATGAGCTACCCCTCTAAAACCACTGAGATAACCTCAATTGAATCTCCTTTCTTTTTGCCACACTTGCTTGTTTCTCAGAGGGTATTGGAATTGCCTTGCAAATGGGGGAGGAAGGGTCTAAATTGAACATATAGCCTATTTCTTAACACCTGTTTTGTAGTAATGACATTGACGATGTTCAACTGGAAAGCTTAAAAGCAGATCGGGGCTCTTTCCTTTTTCCTCTGTCAAATTGAACTGGCATGAAGCCCATAATCTGTTCTTTGTTTTCCCTTTTTTCCCCTTAATTCTTCGCATTTGATGTGACTGCGTGAGGGAGGTGCAGCTCCACTGTGTGGCGCCAGAGACTGATATAATTGTTTAGCTGTAGTACCAATTGAATCCTCCAGGGGTAGCGATTACAAACAGCTGCATATTTTCCATGAGATAGGTCACAGCCAGTGCATCACAGTAAATAATAATGATAATATAAGTGGACATTTTCTGTTACAATAAAGTTTTAATTCTCACAATAAACACTCAGAACAAATTGATGATGGGAAACCTCAATGTGTTGGAACTAGATACAAACACACCTGTATGAGCTTGTTATATGAACCCTTAATATGGAGCATCCACCTGTTTCACAATCAGTATTTCAATTAATTTCAAAAGGTGTTTAGTGGGGTTTAGGTCAGGACTCTGTTCAGGCCACTGGAGTTCCTCCACATCAAAGTTAACAAACCATGTCTTTATAGCCCTTATGGACAAGAGGACAGTGATGCTGGAACAGAAAGGACCTTCCACAAAAAAGGAAGCATATAACTGTCTAAATGTGTTTGCATGCTATAGCATTAACATTACAACACACTGGAACTAAGGGGCCCAAACCTTGCGAAACAGCCCCAGAGTCACCCTCACCCATCTGCCAAAACTTTATAGTTGGTGCTATACATTCCTGTAGGTAGCATTTTCCTGGCATCCACCAAACCCAGGCTCATCCATCAGACTGCCAAATAGGGAAGTGTGATTCATCGCTCAAGTGAGCACATTTCCACTGCTCCAGAGTCCAGTGGTGGCTGACATTTGGTATTGTGCATAGTGACCCTAGGCTTGTGTGCATTTGCTCGGCCATGGAAACCCATTTCATGAAACTCCTGGCGTACAGTTCTTGTGCTGATATTGCCCTCAGAAGCAGTTTGGAACTCTGTAGTGAGTGATGCAACACATTTATGTGCTACACGCTTCAGCACTCGGCAGCCTCACTTGAGTTGAGCTGTTGTTGCTGCTAGATGCTTTCCTTTCACAGTAATAGCATATACAGTTGACTAGGGCAGATCTAGCAGAAATGTCATGAACTGATTTGATGCAAAGGTGGCAGTGGCACATGTAAAGTCACTGAGCTTTTCAAAACTACCCAATGTTTGTCTTTGAAGACTGCATGGCCATGTGCTTGACTTTATATAGCTCTTAACAAAGGGTGTGGCCATAGTGTAGACAGAATGTAGCTACTAGGCTTCTGGCGGGGAATAGATTTTTCTTTCCTTCTGAACAAGCCAAAAAATAAACAAAAACTTGTTCTATATTTGCAGTTCAAAACATCTTGTGATTTTCAGTTTTTAGTGATACATAACCAGTCTCAGTTCTGTCTATGACTTCAATTACAAACTGGACATCAGTTTGTTCATTGTTCAGCACCATTTAGCAGGAAATGGAGAGGTGCTCCATGTATGTATCAGCATGAAATATTTCCACCTGCAAATGATGTAGTGATGTAGTTTGGCTAAATATGGAAATCTTAGTGCTTGATTGTAGAGTAAACCCTGACTCATTGAAAGTGACTCAATAAGTTGCAAATGTAAATCTGTAAGTGGGATGAATCAGTGGAACACAGAATCAAAAGAGAGAGATGTGAAAACAACCTGACAGTGTACAAAACAAAAAAAATAATATACAAATCAAAGATACTGTATAATTTCCAGAGAAAACAACTGAAGGAAGGAGAAATAGTTTTGTGTAGTAAATAAATAAATATGCCAGACACTTGGGAGCCTTGTTTCCAATTTTCAACCACAACCAACAATGCTGCCTCTAAGAGTTCTCGAATAATGATGTTACCATATTAAACTCAATAAAAGGGTCATGGATAAGCTGGTTTGCACCTTGCAATTAGCATTCAGCAGGCTTGCTAAGAGACTAGCAAAAGGGGTTTAAGGCCTCTGTCTTGCAAAAGCTGTTTTCTGAAGGTCTACATCTCTTGTAACAGAGACTTACGATGTCAATAAGCAACTTCAATGTAATTTGCGGTTGATGTGGCATTTTGGTGATTTGAGCTTTATTTCTACATTTCATGGCTTGTATTTTATAGCCCATTTTGTTTCACAGATTTATTTGAACACTTTCTAATATAGGACTGTGCTGTGTGACTCGTAGAGCCCACTTGATTGTGTTCCTCTTTGTTATGCTTTAGAGAGAAATGACTCCTCAAACAGATTTCATTTTTTTCAAGCTAAATTCAAATGGAAAACATTTTCTTTTTCAAATAATGGCATTTAGTATCGCCTAAAAAATAGTTCTTGCCCATCAAACAGCACACATGTAGCAACAAGCTATCTTACTTCCATATCCAAATTCCAGATACCTCTTGTAATTAGTGCATTCAGCTGCTTTAAGGTGCATTCATTACTGATACAGGCATTCAGCTGTGCACATCGCTTGTATGCCATCCATAGAAATGCATTGCCAACAGAATGGGATGCTCTGGAGCAGCAGCTAGAGGCTCCCCAGTATTGGCCTGAGGCACCTGGCCTCACTTATTGTGGTTGTGAGCAATCAAATCCTCACAGCAAAAGTTCCAACATCTAGTATAAACCTTTTTCAGAAGAATAGAGACTGTTACTGCAGCAAAGGGGACACACTCCTTATTAATACTCTTTATTTCAGAAGGAAGCAGGTGTCTACAAACTTTTAGATATACTGGAATAATTTCCCAGACAGGGATTCAACAAAGTCATGATCTATATTTTCCTTTCAATAGAAAATCCCCATTCAAATTCCTGTGAATCCAGGACTAGGCATTATCCCTGACTGGGTAACCAGCTTGTAGTGTATACTGAGTTATGCTTGTCACAGCTCCTGTTAAGCTTACAAGGAGTTTTTGTCAGAGGTGGACGAAGTACATAAATCATGTACTTGAGTTAAAGTAGAGACACCCAAGGTAAAATATTACTCCAGTAAAAGTAGAAGTCCTTACTCTAGACCTCAACTTGAGTAAAAGTACAAAAGTATTTACCTTCAAATGTACTTAGGTATCGAAAGTAAAAGTACTAAAAGAGTAATTCTGGCTCTGATGTCCTGTTATCATTTTTATAACAAGACTCGCTTCATGAACTCATTTCAGGTGGAAGTCCTCCAGCGTCTCTCTTGGTAAACCAGTCTTTTAATAGAACGTCATTAATTAGTGACGCTGACGTCTATTAAAATTATCATAAGCACAAAACACTGAAGGTAAACAGTTTCCATCAGGGAGAACCGAATGGCTCTGAAATCACTTTTACACACAAGCAAAGTTTCAGTTTCAGATTACTTTGTAACTTAGTTACAAGTTGAATAAAAACTGGCTTTAAACTCAGGATCACAAATAAGTTTTCCTTTACTCTGTTGATCTGTAGGTCTCTGTTCTTAAACTAACCGTAACTAATTTACCAGAAAATGAAAGTTTTTGTATGAATTCAGAAAAAAGAAACGTGCTAGTCACGACTGCATATGTGGACATATTTCTATATTGTGCTCTATTTACACAAAGTTAGGTTAGTTCATCATTTAGGTGACGAATGTACTCCCAAATTTTTACGCTGCTGCACTGATGTTGAACCGTGTGCTGCACTGGGTCCGTATGACCAACAGGTCAGGTCAAAACAAGCTCAGAACAAAGTGACCGCTGTGCCCTGATTGGTGCTCTTTCTTTGCACTTCTTTTGTTTTGACACGTTACGTTTTTATACGCACAAAAACCAAAAGAAACGACCGATTTCTCAAAATGTAGTGGAGTAAAAAGATATTAGACTCTGAAATGTAGTGGAGTGAAAGTAAATAGTCACCCAAAATGGAAATACTTAAGTACAGATACACAAAAAAACTACTTAAGTACAGTAACTAATTACATTTACTTAGTTACTGTCCACCACTAGTTTTCATAGTCTCTGTTGTGGTAAGGGAGGTTCTTTGACAAAAACGTTTCAAGATTTTACCTAAGTAATTAGCTTTTTTTCCACCTCCCAGCTGACTCCCAGGTTAAATTCTGGTGAGAGGTATTGACCTGCGATGGACTGGTGACCTGTCCAGGGTGTATCCTGCCTTCCACCCGATGACCGCTGGGATAGGCTCCAGTACCCCTGACCCTGAGGGAGAAGTGGCTTAGAAAATGTGTGTGTGTGTGTGTGTGTGTGTGTGAGAAGTATTGACTGGTCTGAGCAGACTGATGGCTTTCTTACCCACAGCACCAAAAGATATATTTGAGAGAGTTCAGAATGAATAACCACGCACAAAGGCCTCAGTGGCGAAACACAATAGAAAAATCTCCATTTTGTCAGTCCTCTAGAGCTCATCTACAAATGCTCAATTTTTTAACAAACTACATGATGAAACTCAACATTCACCATCAACAGCATGAGTTTTGGGGCCAGGGTTAGGTTTGGGTTGAGATTAGAATGAGTGACGACTCCATCAAAATAATGAAATTAATAATTGAATTGAACTTTCTTTTCAGTCTGCTTTCTTTGATTTTGCCTGATTGTTGGCCATGGCCTCACTAACATTAATAACAGAGCTGACCGTCATGCGGATTCACATGGCTACCAGATCAGGTAAAAACTAGGAAAGCAGCTGATGGTGTAGCTTCAGTAAATGCAGGTTTGGGCAGAAATGTGATGCACACATATAGATTCTTACTCGTATTGCAAATAAGCAGACTTTTTTTTTTTTTAGCTTTGCTGCCCTTTTTTCAGGCCTTTGTCAATCCGGAACAGCCTGGCCTCTTATTCCACATACTTCATACCTTGTTCACCCTCATTTGACTAAAAGCAAAATAATGTACCTGACTGTCTGAGCTGCCCTCTCTGTATAATGTGTAGGATGTTAGGAGTCAAAATAGGAGAAGCACTTCTGTGCACTCTGTGAGGGAGGAAAGCAGATCTTGAGTAATATTCAAAGCATGTTCTGCATAATCCTGTATGACATGTCCCACTGGCCAAACATACTTACCTTTCTAGCTTGTGCTGCCTGGACTCTAAACTTGATAGAGTTTGAAGGGTCTATTTAAGTCCTGCAGTAACAATTCTATAGATGCATGTACATTTATTGTGGCACTGGTTTCTAAAGCAACTTGTACATAAAATCTTTATGCACTGAAAAAGTCATTTAAAGTGATTTCTTCTATATAATTAAATGGTCACAATGTAAACAAAGTCATTTAGAGTGGTTTTGTGTGAAATGCTCCATTCTAGAGATTTATAGAGAATTGTTCACAGTGGGGATGGGAACCAGACATCTGAAGAGATGAAATGTTTCTAAAAGCTATGCCGCAGACAGTAGTCTTTCTAAGAGCCAGAAAGACACAGGTGGCAGAGTGTAGGACGACAATTTTTTACACCCTCAGTGGAATTTTACAAGTTGAAAGATAACAAGTCAGTAGAAATTAAAGAGTCTTTGGTGTAGGCAAACTGGTGGTGGGGAGGGAAGGAGGGGAATGTCAAAACATAGACACCTGAAATGAAAAGGATTGGTATGCAAACCGAGTCACTTTAAAGACAAGTGAAGGCCCATAATTGGTCAGGAGTAATGAATTAATGATGTAGCATTAGAGTCTTCCTGGCAGAACTTTAGCTAAAGTTCCCATTTTCAAGAAGGCTTTGGCCTAAAATTATTTTTTAAACTGGTTTAGGGCATTACAGATCAAATGAGTCCCCAAAGAAACCTTGCCTTTAGATTCTCCACTATTTTACCATCATCAACATTGCATAAAAAGTCAGAAAACATGTGTATGTTCACTGTTGGTCTTGGATATAAACAAAGAATGACTATATTTTTGTTGTAGATATTCCAAACCCTAGTTCCTATCACCACCACTGTACTAAAAGTACTACAAGTTGTTTAGTTCCTCTGCAATGAACCATTTCACATTAAATCACTCTAAATGACTTTGCTTACATCTCAACAACTAAACTATGGTGAAACTTTTCCTCTTCAAACCCTTTTCGGAGAGCCTGCAATAGGAAACAAAGGTATTTGTCATGAGATCTGGCCAATTTAAGTTCATTTAGTGAAGTGCACTTATGGAGCGTAACAGCATTTTTTCTATTTTGACCACAAAACTTGGAAACAGACCTCTAATTTCCCTCAGAAATCTCCAGTGGTTCCAACAAAAAAAGAGATACCTGAAAGGAGATGATAGGAATGGTGGATATGCGAACTATTTAAGAACTAGAGCTATTGTTTTTTTGAAGGCAGGCACACAGGTGTCCTGAAGCTTTTTGGCATGACGAGATTGGAGCAACCTCATTGGCTGAGCAGAGCTGTACTAATTAAATTGCCCTCCCCTGGTGTGGATTAGCCAGTTTTCAAAAAACCTGCCATTTTACTCAGTGAGGCTGGCAAAGAGGTACAAACTCACTCTGTTGTTTGGCTTCTCTTGCCCCAAAAACCACAGGTTGTATGGGAAAATGCACTTTATAAAAGACACAAAGTAACAGAAGGGAGATAAACACATCAAACAAAAGGTTGAGAGAAAAAAAAGGAAGAACTTAAGGAAGGAGAATGCATTTAAAGTAAGATGATACAAGACAGAGATGGTGGAAATATAAGCCGCATGCTCTTCTCTCTGCCCCTGCATTCATTTCCCCCATTTAGTTGTGGGAACCCAGACAAAGCATCTTTCTTTTCAGTTGTAGCTTGCTTTTTTTGTTTGCTTGTTTTCCCTCTCTTGAAGAAATTGTTAAAATTGCAGGTTAAAGTGGCACGAAACATGAAGGGCCAGAATGCAAAGTAAACCGAATAAACAACACTACATGTTACCTTTTATATGTATGTATGGCTCATTTTGATGCAGTGTTTAGGGAGGGTTGTGGCTGAGTGAGCAGACTGCCTCAGGCTTTTTGTCTGTAGCCCTGGGGTGTATTTGAGTTTTTTAACATTTATGCATGGGTGCTAAAACTGTTTAATCACTGATGGCACAGAAAGCTGAGTTGTTCTTGTCTACTCAGAATAGGCTTTTGAACCACCTTGTGATCCTGTAGTGTTTGCTAGAGAACCAACTGCTATATAATATATGAATATATTGGAGACCTTTGGTGCTGGGCTCAAGTCAGAGACCACCCTTTTCTTTATTTAATTCAGTCAAAATGGCCATCATGTATAAGATTGCTTTTTTGGTGCTGAAAATTTAGAGAACTTCTTTGACAGAATGACATCTATTGAGTTACTGCTGCGTTCTCTCTATCAAAGCTACTCTCAAAGGAATCACTGACATTTGCTTCACTGCAAAAAGACTAACTTTTACACAAACAACTACCTGAACACACCTCAGCTGCGTTGAACATTTCTTTCTCGTTATTCATCTAAAATGGTTGAAGCATATTTCTGAAGAGATTAGAAACTTGAAGAATCCACTTGCATAAGATGCATGAAATCATGTGAAGCACATGAGTATCCAACACTTCGGTTAACAACAAAAAAATTAAAAAGATGTAGAAAAAGTAGCTCTACTAACAACTGAGCAAGAGCTGGTACACCAACAAAACTGCTACCACAGATAAACAGATAAAGCTTTGATCTTTGATGGAGAGGAGAAAATCAAGCTGCTTCAGATCTGGAAAAAAAAAAATCACAGGTATTACTGTCCTTTCTTGTGAAAAGACCACTCGGCACTATGGATCTGAAAGGCTGTGTATATTTTGAAGCTATTACTTAATTTGAATTTTTTGAATTACTTCAAAACTAGATGTCTCAGATGCTGAGTACGGTCTGGACATGCTAAATATTGAAGCATTTGAATCTTTTGTGTAAATGTTTTCTGCTTTTCCCCCAGATACTTAAAAAAATGACTGTCTGGAAATTAAATAAGTTAAACTGTGGTCTCTGACTCCTGCATAGCACTGACCTAGCCAACAAAGGGGAGCTGCTTAAGCCACTACCCCAGCCATGCATATTACCCAGAAGTATGTATCCACTATAGACTTTTGGGGCTGCAATGAATGCTTACCTAGTATACTTATAGGTGGTTTTTCATCAGAATGGAATGTCACTAAGGCCTTGTTCAGACAGTGAGCCTAAATCCAATTTTTGACATGTCAAGTGTTTGTGTTGTGGGTTTTTTTTTTTTTTTTTCTTCAAAAAAGAATTTCTTCCAAATTGGACTCGAACCACATTTCAATGTTGTTTAAAAATGTGATTCCAATCAGATTTTTAAAATTGCCTTTCAGTCTGGATGCTCTGGACACTCAAATAGGATTCCTAACTGTCTTTTGCATTAATCACAATACAAGGGGCCTCATTCACCTATATTTTTTTTTTGTTCTTGAGAAAGGCCATAAAAAAGTGTATATCACGTGTGTGTGTGTGTGTGTGTGTGGATTCTGTTCTTACCTAAAAACAAATCAAAATAAGAAAACACTTTGTGAAAACTGTGTAAGTGGGTTTTAGGAACAAATTTCTTCTTAAGAACAGTTGGTGAATGAGACCCAATGACTGTCAAATACAGAGTGATGGAAGTGCTGGAATTCAAGAAGAGTGCCAAAGATTCATGCTTATGCCAGCAAATTTTGAACCTCCATCTCTCCTGCATTCATGTTTGAAATCTATGAAGCTACCGATGCCTACATCATTACTCCAGCTACCCGTACAGATAGGCTGACATCTGGACGCACGTGATCTGATCACATGCAAATAACAGTGTGGATAGTGGCCCCAAAATATCTGATTTAAGAAACAAATCAGATTTGCCTACAATCTGAACATAGCTCAGTTTAGCAAGTGCATTCCTATTTCTGTTTTAGGTTATTAAGATTATAACATTGAATGTCAACTTTAGCTTTAGATGGATCAGTGACCACATTGGGAGGCTAATATGCTAGTCAAAAATGAAAAGTAAAAATATATTCTACGTTTTCAATAATGGGTCAAATAACAGAGATTAGGCTGTCAGTTACTCTCACTCAACTAAGAGAATCTTGTGTCCGTGAAACGGGAACTTTGCAAGGGAAGGAAAAGTCATACTTAATGTAAATCAAGGGAAACAGACCCACCCCAAGTTCATTTGGGCCATTCCTTTTGGTCGATTTATCATGACATTGACTTACAATATAAAGGGCACTTTTAAAAATTGCTCAGACAGCAGCGATATACGCACACACACACAGACAAAGTAGCCATCTTGTGTGCCGGTCCAGGAAGGGTCTCCAGTGCTGCCCGCTCTAAAACAGATTAATGAGTTTAGAAATCCAGGAGAGACTGAGCTGAGGGAGTGTAGGAGGTGTGTGAGGAGCTGAAGGTGTTGATTAGTGAAGCTCATTAGCCGTGGCCTTTTTCCAGTCTCGCCTGTCACATGATGTCTTCAGAATGCCCGGTGGCCAACCCCCTGCTCCAAACCACACGTGTGATTACACTGACAGAGTGGCAGCTGATCGCATAAGAGCTTAATGATGCATAATTATAGATCTGTCAGTTATTGCGTCATCATCCAAAGAATCGGGGTTGAGAAATAGCCAGATCAAAACTATGAATGCGAAGACCATATTTGTCTCAAATTCACATGTAGTTAAAGCACTTATCCAGTAATAAGAGCATGGACAAAAGAGTTCATTTACCCATTATGAAGAAAATAGCCATTTGTACAACAAAGGAAGTTCTTGTTCTTTTGCAATTACTGTAGACTGAAAATGTAGACTTTAATGGAAAAATCCAGCTGTGCACGAGTGTGGAAAATTTTCATTTCCACCTACAATAAAGGCATAATCAATCCTGTGCTGGTCTTCCTGATTGCTTTTAACTGTTTTTATTGGCTTTCACCATTTTCCTTTATTTTCCCTCTAACTCCCTCTTGGCCTTTTAAAATAAACATTCTTATTAAACTCCTGATTAATGGAATTTAATTGCTTTATTTCTGCGCTGAGGGAAGGAGGAATTAAGCAGTGAAAGTCTTTTGAGACGAGCTCCCCATCGTTTCTCTTGCTGCCTCATATGCTTCTGTAATTTGAGGGGCTTGTTATCAATTTCATCATTTCACTGTGAGTGATTTTTGGAGCGTAAGCTTTAACACACTGTGCACGTCTCAGGAACGTTCCAAGTTAAAAGGCCCGGTTCCCTCATCACGTTGTGTTTAGTGTGGGGACATGTGTCCTAAAGAAACGGCAAAAGAGTCTGACATTTCATTTTTTAACACCGCAGAAAATTTAAAGACCTGACATACGAATGGATAGTTTTGTTTCTGCTTCACAGCCTGTGTTGTTGCATTTTGGTTTTGGCTGACATGAAAACAATATGATGCTGTTGAGAAGAGATAAGACATGCTCACAGATTTTTCTTTTGACGCAGATGTGAATGCGGGGTCTTTCAGGCCTGCCAGGCACAATGTTATCCCGAACAATAGCAGGCCGTGGGCCGATTGGCTCTTACATGAGCTAGCCTGTCTCTGTTAGATTGGAGGAGTTGGGCACTTGTGTCCTTTGCTATTTAGCCTTTGAGAGACAAAGCTTTAGGGGACTGTCAGACAAATGCCGTTCAAATCAAGTTTTGATCCATATGCCTTTTAAAGCAGGATAAACAAAAAGGCTGGATGACTTTTTGATATTAACAAAGGAACTTTTGAAAGATCAGTTCTAAGCCTCCAGAGAGAACAGAAGTGGATAATTTTAGTATGCCATTTATTAGTGCCAGTCTAATGGTGTTTATGGTTATATGACATCCATTACCTGAAATTGATGCAAGTAGTTTGAACACAATCAACTCAATCTCTGTTTCACTTTGTGTATCAGGATGACAATTAAATAATGCTGAAAAGTTAATTCAATATACAGTGCATTTACTCTGGGCTTGATAGGATGGCCTATACTGATTACTTGTTTTCTGAAACATTTGATAAGTCTTCATAATCATGAAAGGTTAAGGAAGATTCCTCTTGGGCGAGGTCTACAGCGTCATAGGAAAGTGAGTTTAGAGCTCCATCTCATCATTAAATTAATTTATCAAGTAGAGCTAGTCTCACAGGGACTGACGAGATCTTTAATGAGAACACATCTGGTTACATTTTTTTGAGTATGGAGTGGCTGTGAAATCCACACAAACGAGGGCATGTCCCTTAAAATGTTCCCATATTCCAGAGGTCTCCAACCCTGGTCTTTGAGAGCTATCTTCCTGCAGAGTTTAGTTCCAACCTGTATCCAATAAGCTGCCCTACGCCTTACTTAATGCTAATACATCTGACACAAGCAATCAGGGATTTGGAAAGAGGTTGATTAGCTGGACCAGGTGTGGCAAATTGTTGGCAAGTGGTTAGAACTGTGCTCTGCGGGAAGGTAGATCTCCAGCACCAGGGTTGTAATCTATGCTCATCCAGAGTAAAATAACATTTCACTAGCTAGCTTGTTTTGCATGTGCCCCTCATTAGCTAACTGAACTGTTTTTCCCTTGAAAGTAGTGTTTACCCATATTTAGCCTAACGTGTTTTATAGTTTACCTCCCCAGATGTACCTCATACAATATAAATGCTGCTGTAAAAAAAGTTTCTCTTTCCAGTTTCATCTCACATTTGCCAAAAAACATCTAGATGACCCCTGAAATTTTGGGATAATATTCTCTAGACTGATGAGTCACAGGTGGAACTTTGCTGGAAGACACAGGTCCTGTAATATCTGGCTTAAAGCTAACAGTGCATTCCATCATAAGAACATCATACCAACAGTCAAGCATGGTGGTGGTAGTGTGGTGGCCTGGGGCTGCTATGCTTCTGCAGGACCTGGATGACTTATTGATAAACTGATGAAACCAAGAATTCTGCTCTCTATCAGAAAATCCTGAAGGAGAATGATCAGCAATAAGTTTGTGACCTAAAGCTAAAGTGCAGTTGGATTATGTAGCAGGACAAAGATCCGAAGCACGCAATCAAGTCCACCTCTGAATGGCTCAAAAGAAACAAAGTGAAAATATTTTGAGGCCACTGTTATTTGCAAGTGATCACATCACTTGTGTGTCCAGATGTCAGCTTATCTGTATGGGTAGGGGGGGAAATGATGTAGGCATCAGCAGCTTCAAAGCTACTGGTGACATAGATTTCAAACATGAATGCAGGAGAGATGGAGACTAAAAATTATCTGGCATAAGCATGAATCTTTGGCACTTTTCTTAAATTCCAGCACTTCCATCGCTCTGTATTTGACAGGGGCTGAGTCATAGTCCTGACTTTGAAGCCTACTGAGATGCTATGCCAGGACCTGGGCAGTTCATGCTCAAAACCGCTTCTATCTAAGCAAATTAAAACGATTCAGAATTCATCCACAGAGATATAAAAGACCCGTCACTTATGGTAAAGATTTTATTGGAGATGCTACTGCCAAGGGTGGCATAACCAGTTATTAGGTTTAGGGAGGCAATAACTTGTAAGTTTTTTTTTTTTTTTTTTTTTTTTTATCTTTTTTTTTAGTTGTCATTTGTTGTTAAGCAGTATTAATTCTGAAGGGTTCTTATAAGTCAACTATGTTTTGTTCTTATGGTTTGAACAATAACAACAAATTGCATTTACAATATTCCCCAAGGAGGATTTGGCCTTCCCAGGACAGAACCCTCAGTTTACAACACTACGGTCTTTACAATACAATCTGAGTCCCTTAGAAGCAAACCCTGTACTTTTTACAGCAGGATCCAATTGTATGAGAACACTGACTTTGGTCTTTTATGAGGGTCCCTACACTCGATGACGAGGTCTAAGAGTTGTGCCTGAACTTCTGTTCAGGCTGGGTGATGGTGGCAGAGATGGACAGCGCACTCTTTTCAATGAAATCATTTCTGCAAATCCTGGTCTCCTGACTCTCTGTCTGTGGCCATATTTACATCATACTTTTTCCACATTGGCGATTTGAATAAATCTTCATATTCAATAAATGGAATGATCATTTAGAAGCTGTATTTTATTTTTTAATTTTGTAATTTTATCATTTTCACATCAATAGTAGTTGGATGATCTGACACATTCAAATGTGGCTAACAAACATAGAAGCAATCAGGTAAATCAGGCGAATGCTTTTTCACAGCACTGTTTATCCTACAAAACATCTTTGAGTGTTTTTATTAATATGACCTTTTTCTTCTAATGAAGTGTAACATCTTACTTTTTATATTGTGTAATCCTGTTACAGCTTATGACTTCCAGAATTCATTACTTGCATTACTCTTATGTCTTCAAGATAAAAAAAACAAAAAAACATCCTCGTTTGCAATTTGCATGTGCATGTCCCACCGGTGACTGCTGACTGCTTGACTCCGATTTGTTAGTATAAGCAGTGCAGCGCAAGCACAGGAAGTGCTGTAAACACTGAACAATCTGTCAAAGCATCTAATCATGCTAATATGGAACTGAGGGATGGAGAACACTGTGCTGAAGATCAGAGCCCCAACCACACCTAATCCGACCACACTTGATTTTCATTCAGGAACAGCTGGAAGCTTTTATATTTAATTCTTAAAGATTATTATTTTTTATTGATTGTTTTTGGAGGCGGCTGTTTTTGAAATGCCTCTACTGTTTTCTAATCAGCCATTAATCATAATTTTAATGAAGCATAACTGGCTGTGTCTTGTTCAGAGTAAAGGCAGGGATAGTGATATTAACTGTGATTGATGTCTTTCTAAATACATCACTAAAAAGGACTATTGGGTTTTACACTGAGAAAAGCAATTAGTAACTTGTAATGGGTTAATTTTTCACTATGGTTTTGTTGGTTTCTATGAATTCTATGAACTTGTTGAATTTTTCCATCAGATTTTTTTTTTATTTGTCTATTTACTGCTTATTCCACTGCTGAAGATTAGGTTTGGTTACAATTTTCACAGTCATTATCATGTTGCCTTGTGTTTTGAGCAGGTTCAGCCTGTACTGCTGCAAAACAAAAAGGTGAGCAGCTGTTGACCATCAACTTGGCAGTGTCTGTAAACCATTACAATGCTCTGTGTTGATTGAGGCTCCCTTCGCTGAATGGTCACAATATAAAGCAAGCAAAATTTTGATGTTCTATACAATTACTTTTTGTCAAATCCCGTAATACCATGTGGATCCATAATGTAGTAAAATTTGGTCTACCCTACTCTCAAGTGTGACGTGACTCAGTCGATAGAGGACTTGACTCTTGTTTTTGCACTTTTGTTGTAACAGGCCTCTTTTGTAGGAGGTGATGTATTGTGATTTTGAAAGTCCTTCCCTCAGAGAGAAAAAGAGAATCAGCTCAACATATCTTGAAAGAGCTAGCATTGTCATAATTGGTGAGCCCACACACATCCTGAACTGGCATCCATAAATCCATCATAATGAGAAGAATTCAATTCAGGGCAGACAGACTGTCTTGGAACCGTGCCTGAGAGCGAGACAATGTTTGAGTTATCAGAAAGAGAGACAGATTCACAGTAATATCCTTCAACATTGACTAGGACGAAAATAATTAGTTCCCGCATTTAGTCTAAAATGTAAGGAAGTATTTGCACTTGGATACAGAAAGAGAATGCTGTATTCTCCCATAAAATAGCATTGCCTAACTCTTAACGTTTGAAAGTTGGCTATTTAGACTCCAGATGCACCTGGGAATGATGCAAAGTTCAATGAAAAGTTAAACTTAGTTAGACTTAGTTAGTGACTAACTTTTTTTCATTGCTAATCTTGGTCACGAATCTGAATGCACTGTTCATAAGATCAAGGCAGGCGCAAAATAAGTGTATTGCATCAGTAGTGAAGGGTTTGGATATTAAAGGTTGGTGCAAAAATGAGGCTACCTTTGCGAAAAAGACCACGACTGGGTATATGGTGGAAAAAAGCATTTTTGCATTTCGTGCAATGTATAAAAATTTTGGACTTCTGTGTTTTTCAAATTTTGTTTCAACTATAATGTAGCACTTTAAAACATACGTTAAGAAAATGTGTGAAAAAACGTGTCTTACTGCAGAATACTTGAGTATATTTTAAAAATATTGTCTTCGACTTAAGTGATTTTTGAGGTTTTAAACCAGGCTTTTATTTTTTATTTCATTTTTATTTAGTTCCATTTATGACATTGTAATCTGTGGTGAGAGTAGAGAGCAGGTGGAAGAGAATCTGGAGAGGTGGAGGTTTGCACTGGAGAGGAGAGGAATGAAGGTCAGTAGAGATAAGACGGAAACATTTGTGTGAATGAGAGGGAGGCAGGTGGAAAGGTGAAGATGCAAGGAGTAGAGGTCGTAAAGGTGGATGACTTCAAATATCTTGGTCAACCATCCAGAGCAATGGACAGTGCAAAAAGGAGGTGAGGAAGAGGGTGCAGGCAGGATGGAGTGGGTGGAGATGGGTGTCAGGGCTGATGTGTGACAGAAGGATAGCAGCAAGAGTGAAAGGGAAGGTTTACAAGACAGTAGTGCTTCCTGCTATGATGTGTGGTTTGGAGACTGTGGCTCTGTCTAAAAGACAGGAGGCTGAGCTGGAGGTTCTGGAGATGAAGATGCTGAGATTTTCATTGGGAGTGACAAGGCTGGACAAGATTAGAAATGAGCAGATCAGAGGGACAGTGAAGGTGGAGCAGTTTGGAGATAAAGCCAGAGAGGCCAGGTTGAGATGGTTTGGACATGTGTTGAGGAGAAATAGTGGATATATTGGGCAAAGAATGTTGGAGGTGGAGCTGCCGGGTAGAAGGAGAAGAGGTAGACCTCAGAGAAGGTTTATGGATGTAGTGAAGGTGGACATGGAGATGGTTGGTGTGAAAGTAGAGGAGGCAATGGATAGGGTAAGATGGAGGTAGACGATCCACTGTAGCGACCCCTAAAGGGAGCAGCTGAAAGAAGAAGAAGAATTTCGTTCCATTTATAATTTAAACCACTGGTCTCCAAACCTGGTCCTGGAGATCTACCTTCCTGCAGAGCCCAGTTCCAACCACAATTTGTCACACCTGCTCTAGCTAATCAACCTCTTCTCATGTCCCTGATTGGCTGGATCAGATGTATATCAGATATAAGTAAAGGATGGGGCAGCTTATTGGATACAGGTTGCAAGAAGTGCTAGGACCAGGGTTGGAAACAACTAAAACAATACATTTTGATAATTACAAGAGAGAAGCATTTTTATAAAATACTGTATATATTTCAACATTACTTAAATAAAATTTAAATGTATTAATTGCATTTACTTATATTTAAGCACATACATAAGCATGTAAGCACATGTTTTTGTTGAATGCATTTAAGGTTATTTAGCTATTGAAACAGTTTAAAATAGATTCAAGTGCATTTTAGTTGCAGTATAACTCAATAAGTAGCACTGATGTATCAGTATTATTACTCTTGATATATATTAGAAATGTTGCATCTACAAATTACATTCTAAAGTTGATGTAAGTACAAATTGTTCAAAAAAGCACTGAAAAGCTATATGCATTACATAGATTACATACAATTTAAATATTGTTGTCATAAGTTGTTCCAAAATAATACTTAGTATGTATTCAATTATATTGAAAGTGTAAACAAGTACTTTTCACATTAAACACTTTTGAAAACTAACATTTAATCATTATCATTACACAAGGGCATTTCAGCTGATTTGTCAATGCTGTTGTTGCATTTCTTTGAAATATACAGAAAGTGATCCAACAGACAAGTCACAGATATTTGTGTGTTACAAACTACATTTTTGACTCATGAATAAAGCTGTCACACATTTGATGTCTTATTGTTGCTTGTTTACAAAACAGCAACCAGGCTGAATTGCACTCTGAATGAGCTCACATACTCAAGGTGCAAAAAAATCAGTGCACCTAACCAAGAAAGCTCATGCCCCCTTCATCCAGTGATATGAACACAACAGCACTCAAAAAACGTCTACACACTGATCTTTTCTGCTGTGTTTATTGTGGACATACTGCCTGTAACAAAATTTAAGAGCCCATTGCCAGCTTCTCTGAAAGGTTCAGCAGGGTTAAAGACTTAAAGTGTGATATTTTAAGATGATGACATAAATGGGTCATGAAAGTATGTCAGAGAAAGCTTCAGCCCAAAAGGTCAAAAGGTTTTAAAAACAGTTAAGTCTGGGTTAGCACAGCAACAGCGCTAGCGTTAACAGATGGCAACAGGTCAGGGGGCATCTAGTGGTTAATTAGTCCATTCATTTGTCTCTGGCGTAACTGCTTTGAATGAGTAATAAAGGAACATTTTCTTCACAATGTCAGTTCTGAGGTAAATTTAGCTTGACTGATTTGAGGCAGATCGTTAAAAAGCATATGGCAGTCCTTCCTCAACTGCACAGCTTGCCTTTGCTCAAGAGACTCTAAAAATGGAAGAAAAAGAACAGCTCTCTTCATTTCCCCAACCCCAAAATGCATTTTCCCTCTTTTTTGCAGCAGGACCAAAATAGCAGTACTGCAGTATAATATGGAGTTTAGAGGCTCTGTATTAATCAGCTATGCATTTTTTAGCAGAAACCAAACATCCAAGCAACTGTGTCATAATCTGGCTGACTTGTTGTATTTTCTTTCTGGAGGCCCAAATTGTCCAAATGCTGAGATGTTCAAAGAGTGTTTTATAGCATGATTTGACCGTGTTTGAGGTAATATGTACAGCATATGCATGAAAAAAAGACCAGTACCTGACATCTCACCTGAAAAACCAATCATAAAATAATTACCATTAGCATGTAAACACAACTTTAACATACCGTGATTAATTCTGATGCGAAGTAGGAAACTTTATTCTTGGTGTGAGCAAACTCTAACACTGTAACTGATATTTGGATTTTTTTTGTTTTTTTTTCCCCACTGTACAGTCAACCTGACCCCAATTTCTATTACCTTTTCTGCCTGATTGAGCCAACTATCTTAATAACCATAATATGATGATTTAATTGTCTTTTTAGAAATTTAATTGCACTATACATCAAATGATTTGGCTGATAAGCTATTTTGCTTTTTAGCTGATTGTTAATTTAGTTAACTTATTGGCTGATATGATAGTAGAGTTATAGTAGAGTTACTATGGCTCCATACTATTTGTACCAATATGCATTTTCCGCACTCACACATGTCTACAATTACCCAGAATCTTATGTAGAATTAAATGAAGCAGATTTTCTCTGGAGTGTGAAAATATGAGCCAAAACACTTGTTCTGTGAAAGTTAACATATATTCATGACATTAGCTTCCTAACTTGAAGTCTTTACAAATGAATAATTCTAAAATAAGCAATCGACAAATGAATATACCTAGTTAACGTTCTAGTGCTTGTATTGAACTTGTAACAGTGCTTTGTGACTGTGAACTGTGAACTGAACTTACTATCTTTATCACTGTGATCCTTTTGGGCTGTCTGGTTTGTTTTGCTCGGAGTGTGTTGCAGGCGTAATTGGGAGGCGGAGCTTGCATTTAATTGGTTACTGAAACACACTGGCATGCAGGTGTTTGGTCTCTTGGAAAGACTTTCTGATGTGGATAGCTGGGGGCTATTTTTGACTGTTTGGCTATGTCCAGAAACTGTACTGACCCTCCTCCTCTCCTCCATGACCCAGAAACCATTTTCGTGATGCCATCTTACCAGCTGCTAGAGGAGACGAGAGAAGCCATTTCATTTACCCACCAAAGCGGCTTCTAGAGCAGGATACACCAGTGTATGCTACCCAGGAAGGCTTTTGCAGATTTTCCAGTGACATCACTGCAGATACACCCAGAGAGGATGGACATATGGAGCAATTTAAGTATTCTTTATATTCTGGGTTTTATGTGGGTTTATATAATTAACTATTATAATAATTATAAAATGAAAGTGAATGGTGGGCACTGTAGCATCTTAGGCTGAGCTTTCAAGCGAACGATGATGGGCTCATTTCATCCATAGTCAACATCAACGTTAGAGACGTTACACGGAATCTGCTGTTCCATTTCCCCAATTTCTGGACAATTTCTCCATTTCTCCTACTTCTCTCCTTAATCCCTCCATGTTCTTCCGCTGTAGAAGTGGAGCAGTAGAATGGGAGAGGGAGAACAGGAGCAGTAGTAAAGTTTCTGGCCTCTGTCTTCTGCAGGTAGACAACTCTGGCCATCTTGGGGCTAATGCTGTTAGGGATTCACTAAATTGGCTTTGCTGGAATGGGCTTGTGGTTAGCTGACTTCAGTAGTGCTATCTTTGTGATTTGCACACTATTAAAATGGCTTAATGTGAAAATAAAGACATTTTTTGCTACAACTTCCAATTGTTGTCTGTCTTAATTGTTAATGAACTGGCTGAAAACTTGTCCGTAGAAAGTATCCCCTGGAAGAGTAAAGCATTGGCTAAATTGTTGGCTTCAGCTGCAAGTGCTGCAGTAGAGAATTCCCTCGAGTATTATTAGGTCCTGTAGGAACCGGTCTTGAATAAGAATGAAAAAACATAAAACTGGAACCTGGTGTCTAGTTATTGATTCTGAAGGGAGCTTGAGGTTTTATATACAATTGTATATAATTGTGTGCGATCCAATGCAGAGCAGCAGGAACCTGCAATTTAAAAGGGTTCTTCAAAGTTGTGCTATAGGACTGTGGTATTTTCACCTACAACAATGTTGGGAGTTTGTCAGAAATCCTTGAAAGCCCTTCATCAAAAGCCAGAGCCAGATGTCTGGTTAGTGTTGCATGCCTTTACATATGGGGAAATGTGATATTTGTAATTTCCAGCCCATGACAAACCTGCGCTAGTTGAGGAAGAAGGCACATGAAGGAATGTATACCTTGGTAATGTGTGTAATATGTCTTTATATACAGTATTGTGTGTACCTGTACTGTGATTGCATGCAGGACATTCTGTTCTGCCTATTTTTGTTTATCCCTATATGGTCATGTCTGTCACACCTGTCACTTGTCATGTATAGGCTGAGCCTAATCTTGGCATCAGCCCAGCTATAAAACTGTGTCTGTCCATTGTTTTATGGGCTGGCTAGGTGTCTGGAACTCGCGCGCAAGAAATAAACTTCGTCTTCGGCTGCTCCCTGCTGTTCTATGCATGAAGGAAGTACTTTTTCCAAGCTGTCATTAAGGAATGTAGAACCTCATTAGTTGTGTGCTAGAGCTAGTTTCACATTCTCAGACAGGATAGTTCCATTGTAGTGAGTTATTAGTTGTAGCTATTGTGACTTACGCATAGCGAATAGCATTTAAGTTACAAGTTTGTTGCACAGCCTGATGTTTGTAGCACTATTAAAACTAGATGGGCTGTGCTGTATGTGATCTATAGCTCAAGAAGAATTTATTATTCTCTGTTTATTTTACAGCTGAAGACTCTCACACATGCGTTCTCATATTGATCACTGTCCATGTGGCTGTTTATAGATTATTCATTTGTAAAGTTCACTCTTCATCCTCTTCAGAGCACAGGGAACCAGGTCTATAATACATACCAGTATTTATTCCGTAATTTTCAACATATCTGATGTTTGATATTTTAAGGTGGAATGATTTGTGAAATATCCTACATATGCAACAGGGCATAAGGACTAAGAGAGAGTACAGGACTGCAAAAAGCCTGAGAACCTATGAATGGCATTTGGTTCCCTAAATAACTTTCAATGACTTGACTGAAAAGTGGTGGCCTAATCAATGAATTAGAAATGGAAAATAATGGTGGAAGCTCTACACCAGTCTCTCTACTAAAAGGGTCACTATGAAATTGCTACAAGGTAAAATATATGCTGACATATTTGTCACAAGTGTCAAATGAAACGGGGAATGTCTTTTCAAAGCTCTGTCTGTGTTTTAATGTAGAACAGCCATTTTTCAAAAATCTCCTGCCACTAAAATGTGCCAGTATGTAACTGCTGCACTGTTTAAGGCGAAATGGAAATTTTAAATAAAAATAAACTTCAGCTTCATTAGAGATTGATCCACATGAACAGTGTTAGCATAGAGGTAACGAAACAACTAGAATCATATAGGGAATATCACTAGGAAGCGATGGCTCACCTGGCTCATGGTTCACCAGTGAATGTTAGCAAGGCATCTGAGCCACGTCACTTAGGCAGCCTGGTCTTCTTTTTTATTATTATTATTTTTTTAAAGAGTATAGGTAGCAAGATGTTACAACTGACTGAATTTCCCGCAACCTTTCAAATGTCTTTGGATTTTTAATCCACTTTGGAGTTTTAAATAAACTTTGATGTAGCTGTGAGCAAAGATTTATAGTGAGTGAGTGTTATTGGTACTGCAGTGTAGTTAAGATTAAACTTTATTCATTTTGGGAGTCTGACTCATGTGAAGAAGTAAGTACATCCAATGAAAAGTTTAGATTTGTGTGTGTGTGTGTGAGTGTGTGTGTATGTGTGTGTGTGTGTGTGTGTATACAGTGCTGTGTGAAATTTTTAGGCATCTAAGCAAATTGAAACAGTTTACCTTAGCAGTGAGATTATCACAATATACATTAGAATAATGTCATTCATAATTCAAATAAAAATAAAAAAAAGTAATAAGAATGTCTTGGGTCCATATTTTTCCTTGACACCTTCACAGCCATCACAGAGACTTGTTAAGTCTAATAATATGTTAATAAGACTTGTTAATACACAAATAGATTTTGAAAATATGGCTTGGGTGCCCAAGACTTTCACACAGTACTGTATATACTTCAAGTCTTCATTTAAACAGTGTCAATAGATAAAGGTGATTGTAATTTAACAAGTGACACATAGAATGAACATTTGTCTTATGTAATCGCACTAAATATGAAAGTAGATTTCTTGGTGCACCCCTGCATATATCACGACTTTAAATGTGTCACACTGAAATCAGGCAGTCAACCAAGTGCTAATGATAAGCACGTCGTTAGAGAATATCTTGAATGAACTTTTTTCATTTAAACCTCAGATATCTGGTCTGGTTTGCTGTTTGTTATTGGAGTGTGTTATCATCATGCCTTGATCAAAAGAGCTCTCAGAGGCCTTCAAAAAGAAAGTTTTCAATGTCTATGAGTGTAGGAGTTTTGAGAAAATATCCAAACTATTGGAAATCCACTCTACTGTCTGGAAGGTCATCCACAAATGGGGAAGATTTAAAACCACTGCCAGGCCTTGTCCAGGCCAGGCTGCCACAGCAAATATAACTTGAGAGCAGACCATAAGATGCTAAAAGACGTGTCTAAGAATGTAATTTTATCACTATACACCCCAATTTCATCAAAGGATCAGCAAGTCGCTCTTGCCACTGTTGATGTAAAAGTGCATGCATCTACTAAATTTCAAAATGACTAAATTATCAAAAGCCTGCATTTGATCAGAAAAAAACGAACTGCTTTAAATCATGGTGGCGATGTTATTGCTGGCGATGCTTTGCTGCCTCAGGGCGCGGCAACTTGCAGTCATAGAATCGACTATGAATTCTCTTTTGTACCAGAAGGTGCCAGAAGAGAATGTGAGACCATCAGCCAAAATGTTGAAGCTGAAGAAATGGACCTGCCAAAAGGGCAATGATTCCAAACCACCAAGAAGTAGAAGTAAATCCACCAAGAAATGGCTTAAAAGGAATGAATGGAGGGTTATGTAATGCCTTGGTGAATTTGAAACAAGATTAACATGCAAGAAACTGTCAAACATTGTACAATTAAAAGAATTTTGCATGAAAGAATGGGCAACAATTTCTCTCATTAGATGTCAGGAACTGGTAGACAAATATAGGAAATGCCTAAATAAAGTTGTTTTGTCAAAAGGAGCAGTACCAGATATTGAAGTAAAGGAAGTACTTAATTTTTCAGCAGACATCTTTCAGCATGTCCATAAATGTCAAAAAAAAAAATCTAATTGCTGGTGCTGCACACCAATAAGAGCATAAAAAATCATTATATAACAATTTTCAATACATTACACCATTAGCACAATAATTCCCATAACTTGTAAACTTAACAGCATCTTGAAGACTATAAGTGGTTCAGAAAACCGTCTTGAAGGCTGCTGCAAAATGTAGATAGGAGTATTAATTGTGCTCTTTGAAGAATGCACTTAAATTGGTGAGAGCAACAAACAAAATCCTCTATTCTTTGGATCTACGTTTGGCAGATAATAATTTGATCTGTTGTCCCTACAGTAACATATTAATCTTGTTTCAATACATTCTGTGTCTTGGAGAAGACCAATATGAAAAACGTACTCTGCTAGAATGGAAAAACCAAGGCTACTGTTGATGGGGGAAGTTTTAGCATGTGGTCTGGGTAGCAACTAACTAAATAACACACACACTTTGGAGTAGAGGAAAAAGATTGTTTGAAGTTCAGCCTGTGAACTTCATTAAATATTCATGCATAATAAAAACTGCCTGCATGTACATTCATTGCACAAACATGCAATATGTGCAGAATATGAATTCTGTCCTCTGATTCTTTCTTGGCTTTGGCTTTTGTGTCAGAAGTTAATACTTCTATTTAGCTACTGTACTTTGCTCTTTTTTTACATTGTTTACATTTAATGGATGTTTATATAATCATTCCATTTTTCCTTATTGAGGGTACAAGCCAAATGCAGTCCCCAATCCAATTAAGCATCACGATGATGAGCACAATGAGCAAATTACTTTTCTTTGCCAAAACATTTCAGATGGATTCACACATCATTGCAGACATAAAGGCTCAGTCACAATGAAATGCTCTGCAGAGCCCAGTGAGACACTCCACGCTACCAGAGCTCTGTGAGAATTTGTCCTGCTGATGTTTCTTTGGCCTCCAGAGTCATACTTAAAGACATCAAGCCTGCTTGACCTTCCACAGTTCCTGCTCAACCCCTCATTTCTACCAGCTGTTTGAACTGCCTGCCTCCACTCAGCCCACTCAAAAGCAGTCCATCTCCAGCAGGCCTGCTGGGTCAAATGCTGCTGATCCTCTGGGGTATCCCCACCAGTGAGGCTAATTATAGGGTAGAAAAAATCAAAAGGATCTAATCCCATAACAACACCATGTTCCCTGGAGCTGTGAGGGACAGACTCCGAACACTTGACCTGTTTTCAAATGTGAGTCACTACAGGAATAAAAGCCTTGCTACATTTATAGGGAGATGATTTCTGCATATAATGTTGGAGCAATTTAATGCAACAGAGATTACAAGCTTTACACTGTTACCATGCTATATAGACAGGTTCTTGAGCTATTGAATGTCCAGCACCCATTTAATGATCATTTCTAAAGCAGCGGTATTTACCTTTTACAGCAAGACCATATTCAAACTAGATATAGGGTTATAATTTGAATGGGTAATAAAAGAACATCATGCTCTGTTCCTTCTGGGCCACAGCTCTGCAGAGACCACCAGTTTCCCTTCTTCTAATGCAGTGGACTGAGCTGATGAGCTAATTCAGATGTGTTTAATGAGGAGTAACACTGAAGTCTGCAGTGCTGTGGCCGATCAAGACTGCAGACTGACGTGGGCGCTAAGAAATGAGGATGGAGAAAGAAGGAATGAGAGAGAGAAAGGCAAGTGAGAAAGACGGGAAAAGAAAGAGCGGGGAAAAAGAACAAGAGTGACAGAGAAAAAGGGGCAGAACAAGATACACGCAATTAAAGTGAGATAAAGAAAAAAAGGTCAAAGAAAATGAAAGAGGACAGGGAGAAAGAGTGGAAGGGAAAAAGATGGTGATGGAGAGAAGTAATGAGAGAGAGAGGCAAGAGAGAAAGAAAGGAAAGAAAAGGAAAAAAGCAAGCATTACAGAGAAAGAGAGGGGAGAACGATATACAGGGAATGAAAGTGAGAAAAGAAAATATGATGGAGAAAGAGGAAGAAAAAATGTAGAGAATAAAAGTAGGAAAAAGAAAAAAGGGTGAGAAAGGAAAAAGAGAATGAAAGGGGAAGAGGAAGAAAGAAGGAGAGGAAAATATAAAAAAGAGAGAGAATGAAAGAAGAGGAGGATGGAGAGAGAAGAAAAATGGGGGAAAAAAAACAGGAAAAATGTTTAGGAAAGAGAAGGAATTGAGAGAGTGGGACAGAAGGAGAGAAAGATGGAAAAGGAGATATAAATGAGTGGGAAAGAGAATAAGTGACAAAGGGACAGAGAGAGAGAGTGGGACAGGGGACAGACCATCCATAATCATTCTGGTGTGGTTCCTCAAAACAATCAAGACAGCGAATCATCATTAGATGGAAGTATCACTTTGAACACTCTCTGAACCAAGTAATGGCTGCGTTATGCTGCAAAGCTTTTGTGAAACAGAGGGCGATTTAGCGGTGAAACGCGTGTAAAGATGACGTGTGTTTGGCAGGGTGTTAAGGACCACTCCTGAACCATTCAATTGTGATGGATATGATGCAGCATCAGCACAAAGAGCTCTGCTGCTGCTACAATGGAGCCACAGGCCCCCAAGAACAGTTGTTTCAGAATGAAGATGAGTGTGTCAGTTTAGTCTTCAATGCTATTAATTTTCTCATTAAACAGTATGTGGAAGTTATCATGAGTGAGCTTTTCGGATTTGGGCTCAGGTCAAGTGAACCTTAGAGGAGCGCATTGAAAAGGAAAAAAAAGAAAGGAGATGTATGTAGGTGGTCATGGAGGAGCCCACGCTGACAATCAGAGCAAAAGAAGAGGTGTCTTCACAGCGGCTTTACATTAGGACTATTTTTATTACAATCTTCTGTGCCTAATCTTTTCACTGCTATCCATTTTAAAAGCATCAAAGGAAGGGAGATTTTTGAAGGTTTGAAAAAGATTTCAGTTTTGAAATTTAGAAGCAGGGTGGCATTTTGTGTTTTTGTTGAGCAGCCAAGCTGTTAATACCTTCTCTCGAATGGAACAAATGAAGAGTGTGGTCATTACCACACAAATGAATAGACTCAATCCCGACTCACTCAATCTTGCTATGTAGACTCTCTTGAAGAGAAACACTGGAATGTATTACTTTTATTATTATTATTATTATTATTATTAACATTATTATTATTATTATTAACAACAATAACAACAATAATAATACTAGTAATCATTTTTGTTTGTTTCCCTAAAAATATTTCTTGAAATCTTCATTTCAACTCAAACTTCCAGTCAAACTCTTGGGGAGATGTAGTGTTTCAAAATGTTTTTATAAATGATCTTTTTTTTCTTCTTCTTATCAGATTGCAGTAAGTTAACTAAAAAGCTGTTTATATCTTGCCATATCTCCTTGAAGGAAAAATACTAACTATAATAAAATATAACATTGACTCTCATATAACATTTATCTCCTTATTGTGATGTCAGCCTCCAAACGTTCAGGTCAGCAGCCTCTTTATGCTGATGCTGCATGAATTTTAAATATTTTGGAAGAAAGCTGTCAAATCATTATTCCACATGGGTTCAGCGCTATTTTTCCACACTGCAAAGAAATGAATATTGTCAAATAAAATGATCTTAATAGATCTTAAGATCAATATATACGTTATTTCTGCCATTGATGCTGTTGTAAGCTTATATTAAGATCATTTAACTTGTTTCAAAAACATTTTTACTTGTTTCAAGTAATTTTATTAAAATAAAATACGAAAATATCTCACTATATTGGAAGAAAACTTTGCTTATTTTAAGAAATATGCTTGAAACAAGCCAAATGATCTGCCAGTATTTATAGTGGGATAATTTTACTTAATAATATTACTTGAAACAAGTAAAAATGTGTGTGCCTGTGTGTGGGATGGTGGTGGGGTGGTGGTGGGAGGCAATTGCATATTCATCTTACTTATCTTAAAATATATATAATATTTAATATATTAAAGTTATGTCAAATTGTGAAGTAAAGAAAAACAAGCTCAAAGGGACTACTTTAGTAATAAGTAGCCCTATTTAGTAATACGAACTGCCCTGTTGATGTTGATAATGAAAATAATGATAAAGCTTGAAAATGAGTGCAGGTGCTATAGCCAACAAAACAAACACAAACAAGTTATTAACTAAATGTAAATGGCTAAACTGAGTAAGAATGAGATTATTTTCCTTACAACTGTACTGGAGAACAAGTAAAACTATTATAATTTGAAAACACTCAGAGCAAACTCATGAAAACTTTATATGGATTGCATGCAGGAGCTGTGCACTTCAGAATGGCCAGGTGAAACATAGGGTTAGTGTCCATCCCAGTAAAGGCACTCTGATATACACAGGGTGACCATATTTTGGTCTTCAAAAGTGAACACTGGGGTAGGGGACACAAGGCAGACTGTATAAAAAGCAAATGTCAACATAAAAGCAAAGCAAAGTCCTGAACATTTTAGGCAATGTAGAAATCTTAGCTGGACACATTTTTGTCATGGAAAAAGAGGATGTTTGTTCAGCCTAATTAACATGAAGCTCATAGCTGCAAAATATATTAAGCCTTGCGGGTTTTTCCTCACTTTATTGCAAAGCAAAAAGTAAAAGTCAAACATTACTCAGATTTCAAAAGAAAGCAAAATGTCCTCAAACCTCTGACAGGCACAGTGTGCTCAGATAATAGATGTTACACTGCAATAGCAGATGAACTAGCAGATGACAGCCCAGCATTTCTGCTTCATGTGACTAGAATAAGTGAGCAGGAACTAAACAAGGATTGGACCATAGACAGAGCTGGATGAGCCTCAGAGGCTGGAGCCACTGCATAAGCAATGGCTGGAGTTTTATATTGTCTGAAAATCCAGAGAGAGAAGATTTCTGCTTAATCTGGGCTTTTTGGTTGCAGACAGAAGAAGAAAACAAGGGAAAATCATATTTTTCCCCCCTCCTCATCTGTTCAGAAAAACACTGTTTTTGCCAGAAAGAGCTGTAAGCAAACTGCCTCAAGAGCATCCCATAAAGGACACTGGATCCCTCTCTGAGCCCGTAAAGAGCTTACACAGTCTTTCTCTGACACGGCATATTTTCCTTGTTTATGCCACAATGTTATTAAAAGACTTCTGTCCAGTGGCAGTGAAGTTACTCTCACCAGTGGGACATTTAATTTTTTCTTTGCATTTGAATCAGTGGCAAAAATTGTGTTGTTCCTCAGCTAAAACTTAATTGGAAAACTTCAAATCAGATATTTTGACAGTGGTAGTAGTGACGGGAACCAAGTGTTGCAATGTCTACAAAGCAAATATAACCATTTTTATTTACTATTAAAATGGCCAGTGAACTGACATGTATCTTTTGAGTGTATATAATGTAAATGCTTCATTTATATGTAATGTTGATGGTAGATAAAAAAAAAAATACTGGTGTACTATTTTGCAGATCTTTAAATTAATGTAACTGTTGTCTCAGCCAGGAGCTTTTAGAGCTGAATCTAAGATTTAGATGGATCTAGCCTTGACAGAAAGTGATAATATATAAAACCATATTTTCAATATGGTTCTCAGGCAGGAAAGGGTGGAGAGCCCTCACTGGGTCAGGGATGAGCTCTTGCTTCAAGTGGGAGGTGTCACAGGCAAGTCCACCCGGGAGGAGACCCCGGGGAAGACCCAGGACACACTGGCGTGACTATATCGCCCAGCTGGCCTGGGAGCGCCTCGGAATCCCCCCCAGGGAGCTAGTGGAAGTGGCTGGGGAAAGGGAGGTCTGGGCCTCATTGCTTAGGATGCTGCCCCAGCAACCCGAACCCCGGAGAAGCGGAAAATGATGGATGGATGGATGGATGGATGGATGGATGGATGGATGGATGGATGGATATTTTCAATAGTGTATAATTACCCATAATTATGAATCATTGTGTTTTTATTTGCTTAGAATGAGCCCTTCAAAGACAAGCCAAACACTGACTCTAAAGAATGTGGTTTTATGCTGAAGTGGCAGCAATTTGGTGGCACTATAGCACCAGTTGGAAGATATAGAAAAAAGATCACATTGCACCTTGCACATTGCACCTTTTAAAATTGTCTGGATGTCTGGTTCCCATCACCACCACTGTGCACAGCTTCACTAAAACGGCACATTTTACAACAAAACACTCCGAATGACTTTGTTTAGCTTATCTTAATGATTTATTTTTTGCAGGAATCTAGAAAAACTGGTGGAATCCCCCAACTTTAAAACAAGCTCACCTTAAAAAGGTCACATGAGGCCATACTACATCTTCACCAGCTCTAGCAGTAGAGCCCTTATTATGCTGCATTAAATAATGTTATCTACCCCCAGTGAGGGACTGTATGCAAATGGTTTGGCCATACCAAGCATTTATATTCTAACAATGGATGCTCTGATGTGAAGTTTCAGCCAGTGCTAGTAGTGTGAATGCTCATGTTTATATCTTCCAATGGATATTAAGATTTATCATGTTTATCTATAAATATGGATGACAATATGTCGCATCAAAATGGGTGGCAGCAGCTTTGCCATTAAAAATGAACATGGGTCATTTTAGCTGTTAATGATTCATTTTTTCATCTCCCACATAACCAGTGATATTAATGAGGTGAAGTGATCCTGATGCCAACTGGGTTTACTATTCTGTTGGTGTATTTTCTAAGCCTGGCTGCCATGGTCCTTGACAACTGCACAGTAATAACAACAATATTTCTATTATAAATGCAAACTGTCAGCTGCTACAGCTTTGGGTTGTTTATTCACAGTCTTGTTTACAGCATTGTTTTTGCACTGTGGTTTTTTGAAAAGGTGCAAACAAGTCTTTATTTTATCTGTACATAATGAACAACTCTTTGTACTGCACTAGATATTGGGAAGAGCAGTTAAATAGAAGATGCTTCTGGTATTCTTCTTGTACTCATGTAGCATTTTCACTTGTTAATTTTCACAGCAATCAGATGGATATTTCATAATATTCTGAAGTAACCATGTTTTTGATTACTGAGGGGTGAGTGTAAGTCACAAAATCCCCCTATTTTATTTAAATCATTGCATTGGTGGCTATTCTATTATATAGCACTGTTTTGAAGCATATGAACAACTCAGTAAAGAGGCTAAAGGAGGCTCCACATGGCGGAGTTAGCTTTAACACAGCATTACAGCTAAACCTCACAAAGGAACCAATGGGTCCACCCTCCCCCCCCCCCCCCCCCCCCCCCATACAAAACAGTCCATGACCAGGACTTTTTATTAACAGATTGATTTAAGTGCTATAGATGTCATGCAAATAGTACGTGAAATTTTCTTGTGCTGATATGTGCCGTTAAATTTTAGTCAAAAATAAATGTTTTTTTTTTTACTAATCATCTTTATTTGTATGTACTGTATATGTTATCATATATTTAAGTTTGAAGCTTAATTGATTCAAACAATGTAGAATTATATTGAATTAATTGTCCGCACCAATCAGATGTTTTCTGTGACTGTCCTAAGTTTGTTCCAATTAAGCTTGCTTATAAGGTGGGCTGTAACATTTGCTCTCCTTTCACTTTTGGCTGAATTGCAAGCAGCCCAAAAGTGCCGGTGCTGTTTTTATGTTGATTGAGATGTTGAAGGACATCTTACCTGGACAGAAGAATTGATTTATTCATGTTCTGACAACAGATGTGTTCTTTGGTAACAACATGACAAAGTAAAAGACTAGTTCACTCAATTTACTTACATTTCAAGTTATGCATGTCAAATAATCTAATTTTGAGCTTCACCGTTGAAGGAAAGCATATTTTTATTCTTTGAATAAATGGTATTAACCATAATATAGAATTGATAGTCCATTCCCATCAACACATTTCTTGAAAGTGGCATGTACTGTGTTTACAACAGATAGATCACACGTTTCCCCTGTTTTGTTATACAGTTCAGCTAAGATTAGTAGGGTGCTTAAATCATCACTGTTTCCAACCTGCCTACTCTGCTGACAAAGGACACCATTAGGATTAAAACCTGAAGCTTTTTCTTTCTAGTGGAAACTGGCTTATTAGTTTCTTATAGAGGCTGCCAGTTTCCTATAGAACACTTTTAGATCCCATTAGTAAACCATCAAATACATCTAGAACAAACCACTAATCACCTGTTAAACCATTAAGATCCTTTATACTTTGATATTAACCCATTAAAAAAGCATCAGGAGCCAATAGAAACTCTCAACGGTCTCTATGGGTATTTTCTGTAGGGTATTTTCTATTGGCTTCAACAACATACTGTAAACTTTCATGTGGTGTTTCTAAACAAATACGGTTGAAAATGGGATTTTTTTTTGTTTTGTTTTGTTTTTACTAAAGATTTGTTTCATACTGCAAAGTACAAAAAAATGGACATAGCAAGAACTGGCCTGTGCTCTTACTTCTAGGAAACAAACATTAAAACAATATGAAAGCAAAGTAAATTACATAAGTAGAGATGCTAAAGCCCAAACTATGTTTTTTGATGTGATCTAAAAGATTCTGTCAAAATTACTCAGAAAGTACTATATTATGTTTGTTTTTTACAGCAGCTATGCACTTATCAGCTAAAAGCACAGCTAAGTGTAGCCTGCAAGAGTCTGTGTGTGTGTGTATGTGTGTGTGTGCGTGCGCATGTGGATCATATGTGTTGTGTGCAGTGCTGGGTTGTTATATGTCTAAAATGATGGGGCACAAATCATTTGGGTCCTGTTTTATGTTGACAGGCAATGCTTTAGAGACAGTTGGGTGGCCACTTTGGCTACAAAAATGCAAGAAGACAGACAGAAACACACTCTGTGCTCTTTTCCTGCAATTTCCTTTCAGACTTCCCCAATCACCAATAGCCCTGAGTGCTAGAGCAATCCTCTGTAATACTGAGACACACAAAAAACATGAAAATACAGCCAATAAATAACCCAGCATGTGACACATGGAAAATTACAGTGATATGACAGTACTTTGTCCATCTGCTCTGAGTGTGGATGAGATGCTAAGATGTTGATTTTTTTCACCTGAAGAATATGGCTGAAGGCAGACAGTGGGCTTATTTTATTGATCCTTTATCAGTCTGAGGTGGACAGGTGCCCAATGCATACCCATCCATCCTTCTTTGCTTCCTGAAGTATGATGGATCCCTGTCACAATTTTCTGCACAAGTGAACCAGACTGAAACACTCAGGGATTAGCATGGCGTGCTGCCATTTGAAGGCAACATGTCGTTAAAGATGACCAGCCAGTTTCTTGACTGGAAAATATAAAGTCAGGGATAAAAATCAGGAATTATATTCTTAAGGCACAGATGTTATGATGTGGGACATTAATGTGGTTTAGAATTAACCTTATTAACATGCTTTAGTCTGCCAAGAAACTTCCAGCAAGCAAGGTCATGGCTACACTGGAGTGGCTGCAAAACAAAAAAGGCCAATGTCCTGCACTGGACCAGTCACTGTCTGAATATTAAAAGTCTATATTTGGAATATTGGGCACTATTTCAATATTGAAGTCCATAAAATGTTGTCCAACCAACCTCAACAATGTGGTGCAAAGTTGTCAAGACAAAAGATGAATAAAGTCACTCTTGAACAGAAACTAAAACTTGCATACTAGTATTGAGGCAGAACTATAAATAGCTAATAATATTACATAGCTCCTGTCCAGCAAAATAAAAAATAGAACTTTTGGTTATGCGTTGGGATGCATCAGTACTGATACTGATATAGGGTATCAGGCCAATACCATGCGTATTTACCCACACACATAAAATTGACTGATACCAGCATTCTGATACTAGCTGATACCATGTGATATAAGCAAAGTGTACACTGCTGCACTAATGAACAAATGACTTAAGCTGGCAGTGAAGGAGGCTCTGCTTACATTGAGAAGTGTTACTGACTCCATAAGAGTTGGATACAAAGTCACTGGTCACTTTACACTATTCACCTTGGCAGATTCCCACCAAATCTACATTGTGTGTTTTAGAAAAGTCAACATGTCCTACACTCTCAGGAATAAAGGCACATGTGGCATGTGTCCCCAGGCCTGACGATGACAGCCGCGAGAGCCGGCAGGACGGCGGGGCCCTAACACTCACCGGCAGCGGACCTCAGCGAAGACGGCGGGGAGAGAGCTGAAAGTGGGTGGGGGACGGAGCGCAGGGCTCGTCCTCAGCCTCTGAGTGGCACGAGTGACAGGAGGAGGACGATGGTGCCGACAACAAGCGGCACGAGGACAACGAGCAAGTCCCAAGCTCTGGCCCCTGGGGCCCGCCCCCTGTTACGCAGTGAGGCCGCTTCACTACACCTCACAATTGACCCGGGCGGCCAAGCTGCCAGCTGGGGGCAGTAACGAGGAGCCCGGGGTAGCGCATGCGGTGCTACAGTGCAAAACTGTCACTGATGCAGTACCCCTTGTCACTCAAGGTACAACTCAATACCTTTAGTCAGGGAACATAAGTGTACCATAATCCACTGAAATTGTATTTTCTAAGCTGTACTGGCTCCACACACCCCGTCTCATCTCCAAGCTTTTTATTTTATTGTTCTGTTTGAAACATCAGGTTAAGAAAAGGTACAAATACATACTTTTAACTTTTAAGTTACACAGTTGGACCTTCAAACCACTGTTGTTCCTTTGAGGTACATTTACAAAGTTTGTATCTTTGACCAAATGAAATCTACCTGCACAATGTCTTTAATTCCAACAGTGTACTGAATTTTCTCTGTTTGACTGAATAGAGTAGTGAGGTATAAACATTAATGCAGTGATTATTTGAATGTAAATAATCTGTAGAGAGACTGTATTGTCCAACCATGTACATCATTGCTCAGTGTTAGCAGTGCTGCACAGTTTTTCTATGCTCAGTAATCAGTGTGCAGGGTGTTATTTTGAATTAAACAGCATTATTTGAAATAGTTTATGAAGAGTGTTTCATGTAGCATGGACTAAGCAATTTCATACAATCTGAGTATATAAATATTAGGCTTTGTCTGTACATGATGGTCTATTTAAATGTACATTATGAGTCACCAAAGAACAAGATTTCTAAAATCACTCTGTGTATGTCTGGCTTTAGAAGACATTCAACTACAACTCAACCAGCCAAACAAAACACTTCAAACTGAAAACTCCACAGGTGAGCTCTTCAGATGCATTGCCTTAGATGTGATTCCTGTTGTCATGGTGCTACAGAGATTGATTTTGAAAGAGACAGCTTGAGCTTCAAACCTATGAAACGTACTTTACATACAGCTTTACTAACATTTTCTGATGAGGAACAAAACCTGCTTTTCTCCAATGCAGCACTACATGATCAAAAGTAACTAAGGTAGCATAGCTACCAAATGCGTGCCATCCAAAGTTCAGCTAGATTTTATGAATTTAACAGTTAAAACATGTTCCACTTATTTACATTACCAAATACTAAATTCTAAGTGGGTTACTCAATATAGTATGGGAGTTGGTGTTGGTGAGTACTAAAAATTGTGTACTTGTAAAATGGATGTTTAAAGAATATGAGCTCAAACATACAGTAGAAATAATGTAAGACTAGTTTCTAAAAAAGATGATGGTGCTTGCATGACCTAGCCAATCTCATGATTTAAATTCCATGATACATTTAAGAAAGATTTTAAAATTCCACGCCAGCAGAGTGGATCTTTGTAACTTTGGAGAATTGTAAATGGCTTGAAAAGGAAAATGGGCCAAAATTACACCACAATGTTGCAAAACAGCAATTTTACTGTATATGTTTCAATGCTGTAACTGCCAACAATTAATTTGTGTTTCCTAAAAGCATATTTTATATATACAAAGACAAAAGATATTATGTATAAATTTGGAGTCAATATATGTACCGAGAGTGTCTGTCTGATTCAAAGAATCTAAGAATCTGATTCAAAGTTTCAAAACCTGTGTTTCTCAAGTGACCTGATGTCATATGGACTCATTATATCAGGATTATTTATATATTGTCTCTGAATCGACAGCTCGATTAAAAGTAAAGCATTGAATTTCACTCTGGACATTAGACACAGAGAGTGTATGCAAAATAGAGTCCGTTCACAAATTTGATGTGTTTTGGATTCATAGAAGCATAAAAATAATCTGTTCTGCTGTGCTGAGCCTATGTGTTCAGTCATTCACCTGCTGTTAAGTATTCATCCTACAACATGAAACCTCAAAAAAAAAAGTGTCACATTGTATCCAGAAGCAACAGAGCTGAAAGAAATCCTGATTGGAGTGAACTGAATACAGTATGTGATGACACAGACAACTTGTATTTCCTACTGTTTCAAGTACCACAGTGTTCAAAAAGAATCAAGATGTTCAGGAGTGACTTACTTGTTTCTACCATTACTCATAAAGACCCCAAAAGACTTAAAACTGTTATGGTGTCAAAGGATAGATCTACCAAATATTATGGGATTTGTCTTATTTGAGTCTATGCTTTGAAGATACTCACTTAATGTATTGAATTTGATCTCATACTTAATCCTAAACTTTATCTTAATTTGGATGATGTTCAAAGGTTCTGATAGATACAGTAGTTTGTTAATGATCTGATTGTCTATATTTCATAGGGCACACTCAAAATAGTTATACTTATATACACTGCTCAAAAAAATAAAGGGAACACTCAAATAACACATCCTAGATCTGAATGAATGAAATATTCTCATTGAATACTTTATTCTGTACAAAGTTGAATGTGCTGACAAAAATCACACAAAAGTCATCAATGGAAATCAAATGTATTAACCAATGGAGGCCTGGATTTGGAGTCACACACAAAATTAAAGTGGAAAAACACACGACAGGCTGATCCAACTTTGATCTAATGTCCTTAAAACAATTGAAAATGAGGCTCAGTATTGTGTGTGGCCTCCACGTGCCTGTATGACCTCCCTACAACGCCTGTGCATGCAGGCAGCAGATCGCTCTCCACGGCATCTCCAGACTCACGTCAGTCAAGTCTGTCACATGTGCTCAGTGTGAACATGCTTTCATCTGTGAAGAGCACAGGGCGCCAGTAGCGAATTTGCCAATCCTGGTGTTCTCTGGCAAATGCCAAGCGTCCTGCACGGAGTTGGGCTGTGAGCCCACCCCCATCTGTGGACGTCGGGCCCTCATACCATCCTCATGTAGTCAGTTTCTAACCGTTTGTGCAGACACATGCACATTTGTGGCCTGCTGGAGGTCATTTTGCAGGGCTCTGGCAGTGCTCCTCCTGTTCCTCCTTGCACAAAGGCGGAGGTAGCGGTTCTGCTGCTGGGTTTTTGCCCTCCTACGGCCTCCTCCACATCTCCTGGTGTACTGGCCTGTCTCCTGGTAGCGCCTCCAGCCTCTGGACGCTACGCTGACAGACACAGCAAACCTTCTTGCCACAGCTCGCATTGATGTGCCATCCTGGATGAGCTGCACTACCTGAGCCACTTGTGTGGGTTGTAGAGTCCGTCTCCTGCTACCACGAGTGTGAAAGCACCACCAACATTCAAAAGTTACCAAAACTTCAGCCAGAAAGCAGAAAGGTACTGAGAAGTGGTCTGTGGTCCCCACCTGCAGAACCACTCCTTTATTGAGTGTGTCTGGCTAATTGCCAATAATTTCCACCTGTTGTCTATTCCATTTGCACAACAGCTGTGAAATTGATTGTCAGTGTTGCTTCCTAAGTGGACAGTTTGATTTCACAGAAGTTTGATTTACTTGGAGTTATACTGTGTTGTTTAAGTGTTCCCTTTATTTTTTTGGGCAGTATATATATATATATATATATATATATAATCACATTTCACTATTTTCATTTTTTATATCTGCAGACCAATTTGAAAATGTAGTTTTGGAACGTGAGAACACAGAATAAAAATACTAATTGCAAAATGTAAGTATCATTTGTAATCCACAAAACATACAGCAAAATATTGATAACTTTGATATGGGTTGGATGTTTGAAGGAGGGTGGAAGTTCCACAAGGCACACAGGGCCAGATTCACAGAGATGCTAAGAACAAATGACATGGCGGTAACACATTTGCTCATTCATAATGAGGATTACTAGTGTGTATACAGCTTGCAGGATGTGAGACGTGGCCATGTGTTTATTTAAACAATGGTGGTATTACAGTCCTGCCTGAACAACTCTGACGGTAATTTTCATGGACACGGATTAAATTATATTTTCCACAATGATTTCAAACATGTTTAGGCACACATACAACAAATCTCACACACACACACACACATGCGTCATTGGGCAGAAAGCAGGAAACACCCTGGACAGGTCACCAGCTTGAATTTATATATATATATATATATATATATATATATGTGTGTGTGTGTGTGTGTATGTGTGTATGTATGTGTGTGTGTATGTGTATATATATATATATATGTATCTTTACCATGCTATTTACTATTATGTCAGCTCGTCTTCCCTTAAAATTTGAGAATCATATGGGTTTCTTTGTTTTTGTTTCTTTACAGCCAACTCGAGCTTCACTTGATGTGAGTCTTTATTATGTATGACCTCATTTACATGTGGATTTTAAATGGCTCTTACCAAGGACACAAGTGAAAATTCTACAGCGTTAAAGACACCAGAGCACTAATCACTGCCATGGTGACCTCATTTACCATACTGCACATTTTGTGTGGCGTAGCACTGTTACCGCCAAGTTTTCTGAATTTGGCTCAGCATCAGGCAGGTGAACTTGGAGCCTATGGTCTTTGTTTTATTCATTCAGACACATTTCAAACAGCACATCTGGTTAAAAATGTATGCATCAGTGAGAGCCTTTCAGCTGGACCGAGTAAGCAGGGTTGAGTATGTCGGAGTGAAGGAGAGTGAGGACAGAGTGATGACGCTCCACACGGAGTCTGGTGGATGAGCTGATTGGTGTGTGTGTGTGTGTGTGTGTGTGTGTGTGTGTGTGTGTGTGTGTGTGTGTGTGTGTGAGATCCAAGATCCTGGTGGTCAGGAATCAATCATTCACACACCCAAGAGACCCCTAATACTGGAGCCATGCGGAAAAACCAAACATCACTTATTTATCCGATTCCGTCCTCCAGTTCTAAATCAAACCTCTGACAATACCAAAGATCAATTTTTCAAGTCAAAGCCTTCTGCTCAGAATCGCTCCACCCGCCATTCACTCTTCTGGCTTACGAGTCTGGCAGGGCCCAGTGCGTGTCTGCTGTCCAATTTGATTCCTTCATGCCCTTTCAAGTCGTAGCAGGAAAGAAATCTGACCTACACAGATGAGTGCTCAGCGCTACACTGTAAAAGCCAAAGGAGACAAGTACAGCAAGCACAGACACTCAGCCTGGGCTTGTTCAATCAGGAGAATAGAAGAATCTCTCTCTCTCTCTCTCTCTCTCTCTCTCTCTCTCTCTCTCTCTCTCTCTCTCTCTCTCCTTATCTTTTGCTTTCTTTTCTAGTCTCTTATTTCCCTTCTGTCTCTGTCTCATTGCTTAATCTCTCTCTCTCTCTTTCTCTTTTTTATCCCCATTATCTTTTCTCTTTTTTCTCTCTCTCCAAACTTCTCTGCCTATTCTTTCTTCTTTCATTCTCTTATTTTTCTCCTTCATTAGCACTCCCATGTCTTGTCTTTCTCTCTCCTTCTCTCCTTTTGCTTTTTCTCTTTGTCTTCTTTTCTTTACCTCTCTCATTACTTAATCTCTCTTCCTCTCTCTCACTTGTTAATTTTATCTTTCTCTTCCTCTCAGTCTCCATGCTTTCTATCTTTCTCGCTGTTGCTTTAAAACTTCTGCTCTCTATTGTTTGTCTTTTTACTATCTCTCTTATCAACTCTCTCGTTTCTCTCTCTCTCTCTCTCTCTCTGTACTCTCCCTCCATCTTACTGTTTCTATCTTTCCTCCGCTTTCCTTCTTTATTGATTTCTTGTCTCGTCTTTTTTCTCACTCTCTCCATACTATCTCCCTGCTCTCTTTCCATTCTTCTGTTTCTCTCCTCTCTTTTTCACTCCCTCGTTTGTTCATCCTTTTTTCTCTCACTCTCTCTGTAACAGATATTTTCAGTATCTGAAGGTAAGGCAAGGCAGCATTAGCATTTTCTTCTCTTCCTATCCTTTTTGCAACATTTTTTTACTGTAGCTTTCAACAGAGCAAAACCCAGAAGAACCCCAGAAATTCTCATTCATGAAGTGGGTACGAGGAAAGTTTGCTGCAATCTGTTTTTCTTTCAAAAGTCTCTTTCAGCCTTTAATGGTCTGAAACAATGCAGGTGCGAGTGGGCCAAGGAAGCGAAAGGCTTTTAAAGTGATTTATCTGTATGGATTGAGTGTCAGCAGAGATGAATGGAGGAAGGCACCAGGTAGAAACACTACATAAGGCACTGCATGTAGCGTGCTGGGGTTTATAGAGGGCTCCTGATAACCCACAATATCGCTTTCACCACAAATAAATCATTGTGCTGTCTGCAGTCTCTGAATAAGTACTGCGAATGCTCAACTGCTTGCACTGTGTATACATATTCATACGCATGTGGTTTGCACTTTTTCAAGGGGAAAAGCTGATTTTACCAAACGTGCAAGGAATAAGGGGTAGTTAAGGTGTTTCGTTCAAAGGTCATGACGAAATGCTAACACAAAGCCATTCATATCTCCACATGAGTGTCCATATTTACTAATGCTGCCCTAAAAAAAGTTAATTTAAGCCTTGACTGGATCAATATTACCTGCTCTTAAAAACTATTTCCTGGAGTAATCTCTCAGTAAATCTAAATTGTTTTCTTCTCAGAGATGATTGATGGGAGAGATTGAACACTGTTGACTTCGAAAATGTTGGACATGAGTGATTAGGGTGTCAGGCTCCTGACCAGGCCAAATGAACCGACCAGTACAATCAGCAGTCAAATAGACCTGCCTGTCATTATGATAGATTTATGGTATAATAATAAGACAAGTTGACGCAGAGTGCACTTAATACTGTTTCCGCTGCACAGCTCAAGGGCAGCTGGGGGAAGTTTACCAGGCCGTGTTGGCGTCTTCAAAAACTCGGAGGTTCAAGCCTCTGTCATTAGTTTTGCGGCGGGGCTACTGCATAGACCAGGTGGTCGAATTAAATGAATCATTATCAGCACGTAATTCTGAGAGAATAATTTAGCGGTGTACGTTGTATGAAATGATCAACCATGATAATCAAATATATCCTGAGGTGTTAATTGATAAATGCAGTGGTCTTTATTTGGTGAGGCAATTTAAGACTGGGCTGCTTCTTAGACAACAAATTAACAAGGACAGAAAAAAAGTCAATGGCTAATAAAACTGCTGCATTCTGATAATTCATTTTGCCTTAAGTGACAGAAAAATGTAATGAGTAATTAACAGCACATGATGTAGAGTTTTTTCATTTCATTTCTGTATCTTTTCATGCTCTCCTTCTTCTTACCTATACTAAGCTGCTATAGGCTGAAACACACCTGTGGGCCCTTTTCAAAGTCACATCCAGAGCTCTACAAAACATCTTATACTGCTTAATGCAATTCCTCTAACTCTTTCTCCTCTTTCTTCTGTTTCTTACACTATTGTGTATGCACATATATACAAACAAACAAACAAACAAACAAACAAACATGTATACCTACAATCAGATGGCACATGACCAACCTTGAATGAAATGTGGTTGAAATAATGTTAGTTGTTGTGTTAAAAAAAGTTGAATAAACATTTAAACAACTTAAATTGTTGTAAAAAGGTTAAAATACGGATACATCAAAATTTTAATTTTAACATCAAATCAATGTCTTAAACATTCCATCCATCCATCCATTATCTAAG